>NC_028454.1:6208267-6243681 GCF_000263155.2 Setaria italica | reverse complement strand
TTGATTTTTTTTAACACCCTCTCCCTCCCCGGTTATTTCACCCGGTACTAGAGGGGACCTCCTCTAGTACCCGATTGACCAGTACCGGTTGGCCAACCGGTACTAGAAGGGATTTAGCACCAGAGCTAGAGGTTATTTTTCTAGTAGTGCATGCATGCATAAACACACAAATGATGTGGACATGGATGGATCCACACTTGTCCCATGATGAGCATGTCACGTCGTTGTTTGTGCGTGTCCTACTGTCCTTGACGATGCTTCCCATCTCTTTCCTAGTACTCTCTTACCCGACAGGAAAGACTGTTGGGCTCGACATTAGATCAGGATCACTCTCACGGAAATCACTTTCTTGTCCCCGAGCCGAACTTTTTACCGGCGTCCACCCTGATTTGGAGATCTGAAGTATCTGACTGGTCTTTCAATATGCGTACATCTCTTCCTGGCCAGGTCTCAAGTGTAATAGCATGTGTGGCAGCCGCCACTGAAAGTTCATGTGAACGGCCACGCACCTCAGTAAAGCTAGCCTGCCCGCAGGTATCTTCTAATTATAAGTCAGGCCGTTCGATAGATCAAGCCAGGAGCGTCCAGGAGACGAGGGTCAAAAAGCAATCGTCAAGGAGATGAGGGCCAGACCTGATTGGATACAAGAACAAATCAACCTGGCAGATCGACGACTGTTATGTTAGTATGTATATGCATTATGCCTCAGACATTTATCCAGTCATCCTATCCAGGTATGCGCCTTAGAGCCTATGCCCTTTGCATCTTTAATTCCTTGACCAATATTTATCACTATTGTTCCTTTGTTGCAGCAAATCATTAATAATCAATTGATCAGGTTAAGTAGGTCCTATATGATAATTGGTTAGATTTCCTTTTGTCTATCCCGTACTTGAACAAAGTGTTGCATAAGCATGGGTTCTGGTATAGCTAGATCAAGGCCTAAGGAAATTAGATTAGTGAAATGAGCCCAAGCGTCTCCAAACTACTCTCTTTCTCTTTGCATGAAGGTGAGGACTTCGATTCAGAGATCGATAATCTTGGAAAGAGGGAAGAAAGCTAGACATAATTTATCTTCTAGAGTTTCCCAACTTTCTTTTACACTGCCTACATTTCGATCGTGCCACTTCTTGGCTAATCTTATTAGAGAGAACGGGAAGAGCTTCCTTTTTAAGGTTTCTTGTGACATCCAGAAATAGTGATGATAGAACAATTTTGCTTAAAGTCCTATAGGTGAGTGTGGGTTCTCATCTTTGATCCCACCAAATGATTGCGCCCCAACCAGAAAGGGCCAGCCGGGGGTAGGACCACAGTCCGACCCTGACTGAGTACTCCCAACCATGTACTCCCAACCAGGTTCTCCCGGCTGGGTGCTCCCAACAGAGTTCCCCAACCAGGGACTCGCCGTACCACCTGCGCCGACCTCCCAACTGTGGATACCTGCTCGGCGAGGGTCCAAGGAGCAGGTGGGACGGATAACGAGGTAGTACCCGAGTCAGCCAGCTGTATGCAGAGCCGTACCGCGTCGCGCCCTGTGCATGTCTACACAGTGGCACCGTAAACCTACCCGCTACGGCGTAGTGGCCTAACGATGAGAATAGGGACCAAGGACGGAGGCCATACCGTATCCACTGGCATGGGATTCAACAATACTAGGCAGCACCCGTACACTCACTCTCTTATCCTCCCCCGACCTGTAAGGTTGTCCCTTTGTACTATAAAAGGGGACAGACCCCCCGCTTCTACACCGGACGATTCTGACTATCTTATCTGATGCACACATGCACCTCTACGTTACACCACACTCCCAACACTTAGCGCACGCTTGGGCTCCTGCCACTCTCCTCCACCGTGATGAGAACAAGGCCAGGACTAAGGCACCCCATCCCTTCCTCCTCTCTTTTGTACCCCCATTGCAAACTTTGAGCACCTGGGCTCAGGAATAAAGTCGACGACCGACCTCCGACTAGACGTAGGGCACGTTGCCCAAACTAGTATAAATCATGTGTCATTGCGTGCTAGGCCATATCTGATTAATGTGCGGCAAAACTACAAATATTTACTTGTCAGCCAAATTTCGCACCGACACTAGGGTTTGGAGATAAAAGTGTAAAAGATATGTTTGTCGATTGGGTTGGTTGCCCTCAATCGGCCAGGGCCCTTTATATTTATAGGGTGGGAGGTCTTTTCCCACAAGGAAGTCCCATTTGAACTCCAATTCGGCCAGGACTCCTAAATTCGTCTCAAATTCGGGGCGACCGGTTTGACCGGTCGGGACCACCGGTCAGACCGGTGGGCGCGTGCCAGACCGGCTACAGTGGCCAGACCGATCAGACTGCCTAGAGAGACCGGTCTGACCGGCTGGACCAGCCTGGTCGGCATTGCTACCACTTTTGGACTCCAACGCATGCCCCCCTATTTCTTGGTAAAGCTTGCATACCAAGAAATAAAATAAGCCTAAGGGCGATGAGTTCCATCGGCCATTTATTCTATGGGAGATATTTTCAAAATATCGGTCATATTTTTTCAAGCGTCTTGCCAAACACTTGGATGATATTTCTTCAAGTACCTCCCATTCAGAGCTCTAGGTAGCTGAAATCCATGCAATGTCTCCACCATTTAGGAATTCCCATGAAGCACACTTGTAATCTTATATGGCCCTTCCCAACTTGAAGACCACTTTTCAAATTTATTACTCTTGATTCCTATAGGTAAAATTGTCTTCCAAACCAGATCCCCTACCTGGAATGTCTTGGCTTTGACCCTTTTGTTGTATGCTCTAGCCATCTGAATTTTATCCCTTTTAATCTCAACTAAAGCCTCCATTCGCTTGGCGGTCAATTCATCAATATTATCCATCATTAAAGCATAATATGTGTCAAAATCAAGATCATTTTACTTAGCCAACCTATATGCACCCAGATTTACCTCAACGGGTAAAACGGCTTTTTGACCATAGACAAGATCAAAAGGAGTAACTTTAGTGGTGCCATGCCTAGAAATACAATGAGCCCATAAAGTTTCAGATAATACCTCATGCCATTTTTAGGATTGTCTTCTATCTTCTTCTTGATGAGCTTGATCAAAATCTTGTTACTAGACTCGGCTTGACCATTAGCTTGAGGATAATAAGGAGATGAATTGAGCAATTTAATGCCATAACATTCCACAAACTCACACACTTCTTTAGATATGAATGAAGTTCCCTGATCTATAGTCAAAGTCTGTGGAATACCAAATCTGTGTATAATATGCTCCTTAATAAACTCAATCACCTCTTGATGTGTCATATTCTTAAGGGGAATTGCTTCAGTCCACTTGGTGAAATAATCAATAGCCACAATCACAAAACAATGTCCCTTCAATGAAGAAGGATGAATCTTGCCAACAAATTCCAATCTCCATCCTCTAAACGGCCACAGTTTAATAATTGGGTGCATCAATGAAGCAGGCACCAACAGAATATCCTCGAACTTTTGACACTCTTCACATCCTTTATAGTAATGAAAACAATCGGCTATCATATTAGGCCAATAGAAGCAAGCCTGCCTAACAAGCCACTTCATCACATGAGTTGATTGATGCGTACCACAAATTCCTTCATGCACCTCTGCCATAGCAACTTTGGCCTGATCAGAACCCAAGCATTTTAAAAGCAATCCATCAACCATCCGACGATATAATTCACTGTCAATCAAAGTGAATTTAAGTGCCCACAGTCAGACTTTTCTATCAACTGAACACTTAGGATTCTGTAAATAATCAATCAAAGGCTTTCTCCAGTCATCCACTTCATCCTTACCAAGTTTGGAACGCTCCATGGCCAAAGTGGGAACTTCACCAAATAGACCGGTCAGACTGGATGTCTGGGCGGGCAGACCGGTTGGTCCGGTCAGACCGGTTTTGGAGGTTGGTTGGACCGGTTCCTCCAGGACATAACCCTCGGCATCGTAAAGCATCAGCTTTCTCTCGTGAAAATTTCTTTTCTGAATGTTATAGCCAGATGTTTGTTGTGCTAGAGCATTAGCCTTCGGATTCTCTTCCCGTGGTACATGGTAAATAGTAAATTCATCCATGCAAGATATGATGTCTAGACATTTATCAAGATAAGCATTTAGGAATCCATCCAAACATTGGCATATCTTGGATACTTGCTGTACCACCAGTAAGGAATCTCCATAAGCTTCAAAATGTTTTTACCCCCATCTCTTGCAAAATCTCCAAACCGAATAACAAAGCCTCATATTCGGTTTCATTATTAGTACACTTGTGATCGAATCGGCTAAGAAACTCAAAAGCAGCCCTGTTTGGTGAAATAAGGACCACACTAACACTGCAGCCATTCTTGCAAACCAATCCATCAAAGTGCAATTTACAAGGGGTAATAGTGATATAACCGATATTTAAATTAAGTTGCTCATCAATTCTATGCTCAACAATAAAATCTGCTACAACCTGACCTTTCATTAACTTCAACGGTTCACAAATCAGATCATACTCAATGAGAGCATAAGCCCATTTGCTAATTCTACCACTCAAAATAGGTTTTTGCATCATGTATTTAATTATGTCAGTTTGACAAGCCACTATGCAAGTATTTGATAATAAATAATGCCTCAACTTGGTTTAAGCATGACATAACGATAAGCACAACTTCTCAATAAAGGTGTACCTTGTTTCAGCATCCAATAATCTTCTACCCACATAGGTAACAATATGCTCCTTCCCTTCGGTCTCTTGAGTCAAAACAGCCCCAATCACACCTTCTTCGGCTGCCATATATAATTTAAAAGGAACACCATGCTTCGGTGCCTAAAGGATGGACGGTGAAGATAAATAATTTTTGATTTTCTCAAATGCTTCTTGTTGTTTTGCCCCCCAAGTAAAATCAGCTTCATTCTTCAACTGAAGTAAAGGAGTAAAAGCATTCACCTTCTTAGACAAGTTACAAATAAATCTTCTCAAATAATTACCTAGCCCAGAAACTTTTGCAACTCTCTTTTGCAAGTAGGAGCTTGTAGTCTTCTAATAGATTCAATCTTCTTAGGATAAATCTCAACACATTTCTCATGCACTACAAAGCCCAAGAACTTCCCAGCCGATACACCAAAAGCACATTTGAGCGGATTCATCTTCAAGCCATATCGACACATTTTCTCAAATGCAAGCCTCAAATCAGCCAAATGGGATCCTGACCCAGCCGATTTTACCACAATGTCATCGATGTACACTTCCAGCACTACTCCAAGCAAATCATGAAAAATCAAATTCATAGCCCTTTGATAAGTAGCACCACATTCTTCAAACCAAAAGTCATAACGATCCACTCAAACAAACCAACAAATCCTGGACACACAAGGCTGTTTTGGATATATCCTCTTAGGCCATAAAGATCTGATTGTATCCAGCATTACCATCAAGAAAGCTAATCATTCTATGTCCAGATGCAGCATTAATAAGCACATTGGCTATAGGTATAGGATATTCATATTTTGGTGAAGCTCTATTAAGATCTCTAAAATCAATGCATACTCTAAGGTTACCCGTGCCTTTCTTCTCAATAGGCACAATATTAGAAACCCAATCAGCATATCGACAAGGCCTAATAAACTTAGCATCAAGCAATCGATTGATTTCTTCTTTCAATCGGTCATAAATAATAGGATTGAAGTGCCTAGTAGGTTGTTTGTGAGGCCTAAAACCAGGTTTGATGGGCAGCCGATGTTCAACTAGCTCGCGGCTTAAACCGGTCATTTCAGTATAATTCCATGTAAAACAGTCGACATACTCTTTCAACAACTTTATTAAATCAGCCTTAAAAGTACGCTCAAGATTTTTGTTTACAAACGTCAGCCTTGGTACAGTACCATCACCAATATCCACCTCCTCTAAGAGATCAGCCGACGTAAACCCTTGTCCTAATTTACTCATATCATCAAGATTCTTAATAGCCTCACACATATCGTTCTTCTGCGCCCGATAGTGTTTCTAGCCTCTGCTGCAACCACTCTAAATTAGCATCCATTACATCATATGTGATAAGTTAGCCGATCCTCAACCGGCTTTAATACAGCAGTGACAAAGCCATCCTTTGTGCAACTAATATACTCGCAATCAGAAAGATCTATACCAGATAAGCACTTGACATTATCATGTGCGCTAATGGTAGAACTATCAGCTACAACAACACAAGCCAACGTATCACCATGCACGATCTCCACTGCATCACCAACCCATTGGATTAAGAATTGATGCAAAGTAGAAGGGGCACATTGATTTGCATGTATCCAATCATGACCCAATATTAAACTGAAGTTACCTTGGGTCTCGAAAACGAAGAAAGCGGTAGCCAACGTCTTGCTCCCAACAGTGAGCTCCATAGAGACGATGCCTTTAGCTCCCATAGGCTTGCCTCCTCCCACACCGCTGACAGTCATGTTGGTCTTGATCAGCTCCTCATCTGAACCTTCCAATTTCTTGAACAAAGAATAGGGCATCAAGTTGACAATAGCCCCTCTATCAACTAGCATTCAAGAAATTGGCTTCCCATTGATATGGCCTTTCATGTACAGCGCCTTCAGATGACTTTCAGTAGCTTTAGGCTTCTGGAACATAGATTCCTTAGGCCTAAAGTCAAGGTGAGCCAAATCATCTTCCAACATAACATAACCATCCATCGACATATGAATCACATTTATATCCAGGTTCATGCACTCAGGTGAAGAACTGTAATCAACAAGTTGTTCATCATCCTCTGATTCACGGACTGATGCTAACTCATTGTCACAAGCCATAGGGACAAAAGAAGCGAAACCGGGTGGCAACTCTGGCTCGACCGGTCTGACCGGTTCAGGCACTAGCACTGACGCCTGAACCGGTCTGACCGATTCCTCAGCCGGTCTGACTAGTGGAGCTGAGGCATCAGCCTAAACTCTCCACTCCTTCTTCTGAGGTACCATGGGTCTGTATCTGCTGAATGCCTTGTCCTTCTGTTTTTCTAGCTCATGTTCCCCCTTTTCTTGCAGCCTCAACCTCCGCAACTTGCTCGTTTGTGTGCGAGTCAACCCGGGAGGACACCACCTTAGCAAGAAGTACTTGGAGCTTGACCCCTGCTGCTAGCCTCATGATCATTAGCAGTGGGAACCTTCTGAACAGACGACATGACCAGATGGCCTATGCCAATCAGTCCATTCGCATTAGTCTCAACGGGAATGTCCATAGACCCAATCTGGATAACAGCTTTCTCTGTACTTTTCCCTGTGTCTATTTTCATCTTCTGAACCTCCTCCACCTTCTTTTTAGGACGATACACTTGCTTTGGAGGGGCATCCTGGGCGTCTGGACAGGTTGGTCTGACCGGTTGGGGTAGACCGGTCTAACCGGTCGGGTTTGTGCACCCTGATCAGATGAGTGGGGTGCCCAACGGCCTTGCATGGGGCCCGAGATTCTATCCAAAGCCGACTTCCTTGATTCTCCCCATCCAGAATGGAAAGACGGCTGCTGCACAGATTGATAAGGCACCCACTTTACCCCATTGTTATCCCACACCGGGCATGGACGATTTGATGCCGAAGGAACCCAAGATGTGGAGGGGTACTATTTTGGTTGATCCTTATTACTTCTCTACCTCACAACCGCTCTTGGCGGTGAATCTAGCCTCCCTTGATAAGTAGGTGACCTCATTCTCTTTTTTAATAGCCGATCACTTGTAACGGCCTTCTTCTTGGAATACTGGTCTAGAAGCATATCAAATGTGACCTTTTCCCTAGGGCTGCTTCCCTGATCTTTTGCCACATTGAGCTTCTAAGTCCCAATTTCTAGATGCTTCAGTTTCAGCATCCGGAGGCGGTCCTGGGGCTGACCGGTCCCCTGCACCAGTCTGATCGGTTCGATCTGCCCAGCAGGCTCAAACGACTTTTGACCGGATGCCGCGGACATCGCTTACCCCCATGTCCAAAAGCTTTTACATTAATTTTGAATGACTCTCTGCCATCTGGAGTCTTTTCATACACCACCTCCCTTGTCAACTCTTTTCTCCTCAAATCAGGTTTCTCTTCCCTGATCACAACATTCTTACCCTTGGTAGCTTCGGCTTGATGCGGCCGAACTAGTACCTTGGGTTGTTGTATGTCCATTGTGTTGACAAGGAACGGTGTCTTATCCACTTGCATTTCATGGAACATCAAACAACCTTCATTTATAGCCGATTGAACCTGCCGAAGAAACACATTGCAATTATTAGTTGCATGGGAAAAAGTATTATGAAATTTGCAATATGCTTCTCTTTTTAGCTCTTCAAGTGGAGACATAGCATGAGATATTTTCAAATGTCCAAGTTTATGCAATTCATCAAAAATATGATCACACTTGGAAACATCAAAAGTAAATTTCACTTCTTCCTGCTGACTCTTATGGGTCGGCTTAAGAGATGCACAAGAATATGAATTAGTTTTAGAAGGACACACACATTCAGTAACATACACTTCATTGTCATCGTCGTTCGAACTATCGGAATCATATTCAATAGCGTGCATATTAGACCAATGAGACTTGAAGCTATCCTTTTCCTTAGCAATCCTAAGTTCCATTGTTGAAGCCTCATAAGCACTTGTGCAATGGTATGAAGCTCAAAACCTTCTAGCCGATCCCTAATTGATGATTTCAAACCCTTAAGAGCAAGATTGGCCAAATCACTATCAGAAAGCGACAAATTAAAGCATCAATTTTTAGTTTCCTTGAATCGTCTTACGTAATCAAAGATAGATTCCTCTTTGCCTTGCCTGACCAATGTTAAATCTATCAACTTTAATTGGAAATTCTCGGTATAAAAGTGATCATGAATTTCTGCTCTAATTGATCCCATGAATCAGTAGAACCGGGAGCCAAAGACGAATACCAAGCGAAAGCGGTTCAAGTTGATGACAAAGAAAATAAACGAACCCGCAAAGCATTATAATAGCCCACTTCGCCTAGTTGAGCCAGATACCGACTAATGTGTTCCCAAGTAGTTCGGTTATCTTCGTCACTGAATTTAACAAAATCGAGCACGAGCCAACCGACAAGATAGGGTACATAGTCAAAATCTGCAAGGTATGGTTTCTGGTATAACTTTGAACTGTCTACATCCATGCCAAACTTATTCTGAATCATAGCCAAATTTCCTCTTTAAATTTTTTGACTTCGCTTTAAGGATTTGGCTCTGGTAGCGCTAGGGCTGATGTATTCACAACACGTCATTCGAAATACCCCTAGAAGCAACAATGGTGTTAGGGATCGGGGGCGACGTGTACGCTATTGTGCTTATTGAGGGTGTATTCATCCCAAGCTCACTAGGATGGTCATGAACGACCAAATTAGGCACAACAGCGAGTGGCATGGGCGATTTAGGGACAACTGCTAACTGGCCGGCCTGTAAAGCCTGACCGATCAGACTGCCTACCTAGGCCGGTCTGACTGCTTCAGCCGTGTTCGACTTTGGTGGTTGGACCCGGGGCGGCGTCTGTCCTGCATAGAAGTTCAACGGCATGCCATACTAAGGATTTTCAGGAATAGCTCCTAGGTTTACCAATGGACTTGCATGCACAACCCCACACAAATCAACTTGAGAGGAATCGTTCTTATTAAATTCAATAGATCTACCTCCTACAAATTGGTTTAAGCGATCTACCAAAGAAGTAGCAATCTGATTTTGGACCTCAAGGGCCTTCTGGAGCTCTTCATTGATAGCGGATTGATCTGGGGAAATTTTACTTACTTTTTGGCACTTCCTTGATCATGTTATCCTTCATCTTGATCGTGGGCATCTCGAAGTCTTGTACTCTTGTCGCCTTGCCCTTGCGATCTTTCTTGACGCCCACCAGATAGTAGTTCTTCACGTACTCTTGGAGCGTCGTGATGTTCCGCTATTGTTCCTTGCTGAGACCCTCCACGGAAGCCGTGATGATATTGCCCTTGTCAATCTCCGTAGTAGATCCCATCTTGCTAGGGTTTTCCAAAACGGTTGTAAAAAACAAATCTTTCTTCCCCAGCGGAGCCGCCAAAATGTGTTGGCGCTTTTTCTAGCCAACACACGATCATGCTAGCTCGCGCCCTGATTAGGTGATCACCTCATCGAACTCCTGCTCCCGGCCGGTCCAGCACAGGGGCACCGCGAAAGCCTACGTCCATCACCTCGGGAGGGACCCTATCGAAGATGGTGAGCCTAGGGTTGCTCTGAGATCGGCAGGCCACTCAGAACATCCTCAAACACTTTCGAGACAAAGGAGGAAAGCAGGAGGATGGAAAAGCTAGGGTTTGGAGATAAAAGTGTAAAAGATATGTTTGTCGATTGGGTTGGTTGCCCTCAATCGGCCAGGGCTCTTTATATTTATAGGGTGGGAGGTCTTTTCCCACAAGGAAGTCCCGTTTGAACTCCAATTCAACTAGGACTCCTAAATTCATCTCGGATTCAGGGCGACCGGTCTAACTGGCTGGGACCACCGGTCAGACTGGTGGGCATGTGCCAGACCGGCTATAGTGGCCAGATCGGTCAGACCGCCCAGAGAGACCGGTCTGACCGACTGGTCCAGCCTGGTCGACATTGCTACCACTTTTGGGCTCCAACAGTTTCTTTCTTGGCTGGATAGTAGGCTGACTAGTGATTAGCGCGCGCGTCACATTTTGAATGATTTGATGACTCTTTGAATAAGATGCAAGGAAAATCTATCTTCATTTTTTAACTCTTTGAATGATTTTTCTACATTCCCAATTTGACTCGGAATTAACATATGCATACATAGGGTACTTTTAGTGCCTGTTTCATAGCCTATGCTATTAACCTCTGCCATGCCTTAATTTTATTTCATCCTCCGTCAGCCACTGTTGATTTGCATGATGTGTTTCTTTTTATATCAATACTATAAATAAAACTAGAAACGCCCCCTGACTGAGTCGAGCCCCGTTGTGTGCCAATATGCGCCAACTAATAATTAAGCCCTCTTTCTCAAGGAAAAGGGAGGATCCCTAGAGATTCAGCTCTGAATTTTATACACTTCATTTCTTGTTCCACTACTACGAACTGTATAACATGCATCAACTCACCAACTTTTATCTACCATGAGATCACTTTGATAGGAATTGAAGATGTTCCTCTACATCCGCCATCTCTGTCCTTAGATCAGCATCAAGATTTAGACACTGCACAATAATTTCTGCCAAACTATGAAAAACCTCAATGGTTCCTTCTGCTGAA
Organism: Setaria italica; assembly: GCF_000263155.2. Taxonomy (NCBI): domain Eukaryota; kingdom Viridiplantae; phylum Streptophyta; class Magnoliopsida; order Poales; family Poaceae; genus Setaria; species Setaria italica. The sequence goes on along the minus strand of NC_028454.1, from coordinate 6,232,451 downwards.
ATTTCTGGGTCAACAAGCTCAATCACTCCCTTCTTCTTTGCGTAAGGGTCATAGGAATTCCCAAGTAAGTCATTGATGTCAGGATCTAAGACCTTCTTCCTCGTAATGAGTTCTAAGAGCACAACTCCAAAACTGTAGACATCACTTTTACTTGTATATAGTCCTGTTTGCACATATTCTAGATCCATGTAGCCCTAGTTACCAATGATGGTGCTTGTGTAATCCTCTTCGATCGTAATCATCCTAGATGTACCAAAGTCAAAGATCTTTGGTACAAAGTCCTCATCCAAAAGTATATTAGCTGGTTTAACATCACCGTGGAGAATTGGTGTTGTGATTTGTGAATGCATATAAGCTAGACCGCTTGCTGATTGTGCAGTAATCTTTAGACGTATACCCAAGTCAAGAGGCACCCTGTTGCTGTCATGCAGAACTTCATCGAGGCTTCCATTGGACACGTACTCATAGACCAAAATTGGGACATCAACCTCTAGGCAACAACCTATGAGGTTGACAATATTCTTATGCAAACACGAGGTTGAATGATAACTTCATTTGCGAATTGGTCTGCCAATTTTACATCAACCTTAGGCTTCTTGACTGCTACCGGTCGAATTTAATCTCTAAGATATCCCATGTAAACCTCACCGAAGCCACCTTGTCCAATAAGATTACTTGTTTTCAATATTGGCTCTAGCTCCTCCTTTTTGAATAGCTTAATCCTATTAACCTTTTCAATTATAGGCCCTCCATTCTTTCTAAAGAATTCTTTCATCTTTTGTTTCTCTTTGCGAAGAAGGATGATGAATATCACAATTGCTATGATGAAAAGTCCACCTATTGCACCTAGAAAAACAACAGTGATTCTTATAGTAAGCACCAAATTCTCCTACATATTTTTTAAAAAAATTCTATAGAAACAGTACTAAGTTTCATATAACTACACATAATTATTTCATCACAAAATAATTAATGATTGTTCTTTCCATAGTTAATTTATTTGCCTTATACTGTATAAGTTATACATTAAAAATAGACATCCAGGTTCTCACATTTTTTATGTGCATGTCCTTCAGTTGAGCACATCTCTACTTCAAGTTTCAAGGCTGTCCGATGGATCCTATGTATATTACAATTAGATGGTTCATCCTTGGTGTCTTAAATGTCCATGTCTGCTGCCGGAATATCATATATACTCATAAATATTAAGAATATGGGACATTTATCTATTTATGAGAGAAATATGTTACTTTTATGACCATTGGATTAAAATCTAATAGTATGCATTCGTTCCTCTATGATACAAAAAAAGTGAAGTAAAATTGAATCATTTATTTGTCTACGTGGGATATTTTATATCACTGCTGGAATATTTATTTGTAGACCGAAACATTGCAAATTTGATAGATTTTTATAGAAAATATGTCACCCTAATTTTAAGAACATTTTATTTCTTAGCCACAAATATTTTATTTCACTCTAGGAACACATTTTCCTTAGGTTGGAACAATTCCAAATCTGACTCATTTTTGCCAAACAATAGACATAATGATATTCCTATTAAGAGTGATTAAGAAAATAGCACGTTTCTTTAAGAATATATATACTAGTACTCCTTTAAGAGCGATTAAGAAGTGAAATTAGGCATAGTCCTCATATATACCTATGGCAATTTTTGCTGCAAGCGGAAAATTGGGGCTGCAGGGTATATGCAGGGGATCGTCACTGTGGAAGCCACTGGCATTTGCATTCATAGGAACCCAATGTATTTTGGCAAACACCTCGGCAAGGATAAGCATTATAATGATCACTACTAGAAAACTAATCTCTCATCCCTAGCGTTAGTACCGGTTGCATTTGGAACTGGTACTAATGTTAGCATTAGTACCAGTTTCAAAGAATACTATCTGGAGGGTGTCCCGATGACCCCTTTAGTACCAGTTGGGGGTAACAACCGGTACTAAAGGGTGACCATTAGTACCAGTTGCTGCCTCAAACCGGTACTAATGCTCCATGCACCCTTTAGTACCGGTTGGTGGTATCAAACGGTACTAAAGGGGGTACTCTCTAGTACCGGTTGCTGCCACAACCCGGTACTAGTGCGGCGCCACGGAGAAGAGGAGGGAAATGGATTGTGGAGGGAAAAAATGAACCAAGGCGGGAGGGAAGGAAGAAGGGAGAGAGGGAGGGGAAAAGAAGAAGGAAGGACGAACAAAAGCACACGCGGGGGAAGATATATGTTTGCAGATGATAATGATACTTATGAGCACTCTGATGATGAAACTAGTGCAACTTTGCTTTGGTCAAACTAGTGCGCTACTACAGGATGGTATAGTGCACTTCCTTTTTCCCTTGGGGTATGCGAAGCTGTTTACTGCTTCTCGATGCATTGGGAAGGAACCAAATAATCGTGCTGCCCAAAATAGGGCAAAATTTTGCACACTGCTGTAGCATTTCTTCTCTTCCATGCTCCATCTATAGCATTTGCTTCGGATGGAATAGTGATGCAGTAACATTTGCTTCGGATGGAAGAAACCTACACATGATGAGCATTTACTCTATCCAGATAATGCCATGCTGAAAGATTTTCTAGATGATGAAGCTGAGGAAGAGGATGATAGTGATAATGACATGATGAGATTTACGGATGATGATGAGGATGATGGAAGTGATGAAAATGAAGTTTTTAATAATTTGATAGCAGCTGGCAAAACAAATGATTGTAAAGATGTTTACAGATGATAATGATACTTATGAGCACTCTGATGATGAAGAGATAGAGGAACATTTGGCCCGTCAACGTATTTCAAAGTACCACATCAAATCGCACTTGAGACCTCTCACCAATTCCTCTACCACTTTCCAAAGGCAAATCAGCTTATCATCACATGGTAGTGTCTTACCATGGACACCTCAGCCTATAAAGGCATGAAGCAGATGCCACAGTCGATGGAGAGCTATCAGCAGCCCAACAACAATCCAAAATGAGCTAAGCTATCAGTCCATCCCTGTGAGGCAACATCTCGATTCTGTGGCTACTGACTGAGGCATTTGTCCTAGAGTAGACCAATGGTGCAGCGGGGTTAAGCTTCTTTAAACGTGAATAAGTCAGAATTCTTGTTCTTTCTCTTTTTCTTCGCTCTGTTCTTTTGTTTACAAGGGACTCGGTTGATTTGCGAGACCTCTCACCAACTCTGCCACTTTCCAAGGCAAATTAGATTATCATATGGTAGTATCTTTGAAACATGTTTAGGGCACATCACATTATGTTTATCATCTTCTGCACAACAACAAATGTGACCTTTCGAAGATAGCCCTCCTCTAAACTCGCACAACAACAAATGTTATCCATTTTGATTGTGTAAGCCCAATAGAGGTTGATTACCAAAGATGTCCGCAATGATGCTTTCTACAGCTACCAGCATCAAGGTTTGCAATGGATTTTTGCTAACTTCAAAGCTAGGAGGAATATTATTCTTGCTAGTACAAGTACAGTATATTGATAAGACAACACAAATTTTGTAAGGATAAGACAACATAAATTTTTGCTGACTTCAAGGTTTCCACGAGGACGAGGACTGATCTATAAGAAGATCTAGGAACTGATCTATAAGAAAACACCATTGAACCACTGGCAGTTCGGCCAAGGAAAGATGACTAGTATATGGTGATGCCATTTGATGGTTAAATATGGCATCATCATGTATCAGTCATCTTTCCTTAGCCGAACTACCAGTGGTTCAATTGTGTCTTCTTATAGATCAGTTCATAGATCTTATGTATTTGGCTGTGATAACAGCTATGGAGCCCTCCCGACCCCTTCGAGCCAATGCCAAGCCCTTTCTGAACTGCACATGGAACATGAAAACTCTTTATACAATGTTTAATAATGTAAATGAATGGTAGAAAATGCATTCATCTCGGTGAGCTCATGAAGTACTAGAGTGCGGTGTGCTTACCATGGACACCTCAGCCTTTAAAGGCATGAAATTTCACCAAGCAAAGAGAGAAACCATGGCCGCTTCCCAGGAGTAAGGCATAGCACTGCAAGAGTGGTTGATGGGGTGGCAGACGGCGGGACGCTTCGCTTTCTCGTACAAAGGAAGCTCCATCGACTAGATTGGCGGTCAAGTTGCATGAAGCAGATGCCACAGTTGACGGAGAGAGCATCCAGGTCTAACCATATGGACACAAGTACGTCTTCCCTTTAGATAATATACTATTGGATTCCTTGCAAGAGTTTTTATGTTGGACCAACGAGAAGTTGCCGAAAGAGTGGGACAAACATGTGACTCATGTCATTGTGGGCAAAGGTCCTGGTAGCTCATGGAACAGATCATTTGAAGTACACAGGATAGGGAGGCAATAGTCGGCACAAGGAGAAGCATGACCAGAAGCTCTTTCTTCAAAGCTACGAGAGCTACTATCAGTTCCAAGATATTAAATACTTCAATTTTTTAAGCATCATTAAATATTAAACAATAAATTTACGTACAATTAAACAAGAACATGATTAAGTCATGGTAAACATGTTAAGAACACTAGAGGCACTTTTCTTCTAAATTTTTGCATGGTCAAAAATCTATTTTTCGAATTTTAAAGTTAATATAAGTAATATGACCATTATAACCTATTACTAAGTTAAAATTAATAACTTTACCGTGTTAACGCATCTGACATTTTTATAGTGTATCTCTAATAAACATGAAACTACCAAATTATTTTATAATTTTACTGTTATTTAATGTACTATACAATAAATTAATATAATAGCAATTGTAAAAGAAAGAAAAAATAAAAAGATGGTCGGAAAATTGAAACAGGGGTACTAGAAGGGGGCATTTCTCCCGCGCGGGGAGATCCTCTGGTACTGGTTTTAGTTTACAATTGGTACTATAGGGGCATTTTCATTTCCCGCGCGAGGAGACCCTCTAGTAAAAGTTGTAAACTACAACCGGTATTAAAGCCCCCCCTCTAGTCCAGGTTGTTGTTAATAACCGGTACTAGATAAATTAGAACCGGTACTAGATGGTGGGGGGATAAGAAGTGCTCAGTGCTCCGCTCTAGTAAACACTTAGCCATTTCCAACCTCCCACTTCGTCTTCCTCAAGCACGTCGTGGCCACCATGCGGTTTCTCCATCAAGAACCACCACCACCGCCCCGTCCCCCACCTCGGTCGCCCCCCCCCCCCTCCCTCCTCAACGCCATCCTAGCCGGCCCCGACGCCGCCGCCCTGCCCCCGACGCGCCCCCGCCTCCCCATCTGCGCCCCAGCCCTGACGTCGCCGCCCCAGCCATGTCGACCCCGACGCCGTCGCCGCCTCGTCAACCGCCACGCCCCTAACGCCAACTGCCCCGCCCTACGCCTGCAGACTCACGGCAGTCGCGAGTCGCGCTGACGCAAGCCTGTGGCCGCTGTGATGTCATCATGCTATTTATTTTTTTATTTTTGCAGTAGTAGAGAATAGCTAGAAATTATAGAAAATTGAAATATCTAGAAATTATGCCATTTATTTTTTTAGAATTAATTTTTCCCATGAATTGAAATACTTAGAAAATAACTAGAAAATTATAGAAAATCCGTACTTGTTGAACTTGCATACCGTGTTCATCTCGGCGAGCATGTTCTCTGTCGAGCAGCAACAGACGTCAAGGAGGAGCTCTGATTCTACGAGGGAGAGCGGCAACGGTCGTGGAAGACCGTGTCTCATTCCTCGTAGAATCGGAGCTCTTCCATGGCGAAGTACAGTGCTGCCCGGTGGAGAAATGCTCGCCGAGATGATCACGGTCTGCAAGTTCAACTAGTACGGATGGTTATTTATTTAAACATATTTTTGAGCTAGAATTTGATGCATATTTGATAACTTCAAACCTAGGAATGTCATCTAGAAATGTTACTACCCTCGAGGTGGCACCGTTGCCTCGTCCTGCAGGAGTTCACTTCCCTACTCCCGGTATCGTCATGCCAAAAGGCGATCGAAGCAACGGAACAATAGTAATATTATTTCCTTCTTCTAATTGGTTTTATACTACATCTGAATAATTCCTAATTCTACTTACATATAATGTAGGTTATCAACATTATTAGATGGCTTAAATGAGTTGTCGCAGAGCTAGGTGGTACTACTCCTAGAATGCAAGCCAATGTAGTTGGTCCAATTCTAAGACTACACATCTCTTTTCAAATACCCATTCAAGGAGCACCAAGAGTACCAGGGCAGCCCAAGCTGATGGTTGCAATTGACGCATGGGGTCAAGCATCACCACTTAAGATAACTTATGAAAGGACCGATGTGCCTCCACAGCTAGGATCATGGGTACTTTGTGCCAGACTACTCGTATTTTAAAATAAAAGCGCTTGAGGAGGGAAGCAGTAGTGTGATTATGACTGCTAAGAGGCTATGTCATCTGAATCAACAACATGACATGGTATGGATCTAATCATCCTTTTATCTTTAATTATGTTACATATTTTAAATTTCATAATGTAATTCTCTTCTTTTAGGATATCTATAACCAAACCTTTGCGGCAATAAGCTTTGAAGCGATTCTGGAGCAAGTCGTGGAAAGGTTGGGGTATAGTTACAGCGTTGGATACCCGACACGCACTAGATATTTCACGCTCCAGGCTAAGCTCTCTTTCTACAATGTATCTCAAGCGACGGACACGCCATTGTTTGAGATTTATGGTTGTCCAAATCAGTATCAATCTGAAGCGCTAAAGAGTGTGCTAGTTCATACTCTAACTTATATTGATGATGTTCTAGACTTTAAGATTGTAGATATGAATTATGCTCCATATCTAAGTAAGCTATCCGGACTAAGCCCGTAGTATGCATGAATGTAACATTTGTCTTATGTAATTGAACTTCTCTCTAAGACAAGTAGTGATGTATGAACTTAAGTACTTACTTTTCTTATGTATTTGAATTATTATCAGAAGTGGTTCTCTAAGATCTCAAATGTAATTTATAGATATATAGAACTTTACATGTAATAGCGTATTAGAACTAGTAAAGGAAACAAATACGAAATACGAATATAGAACAAAAAACAAAAAATAAGGAAAGAAAGGAAAAAAACACTAGTACCGCTTGGGATACCAACCGGTACTAATGAGGCAGCCCCCGCGTAGGGCGTGGCAGGCCCCTTAGTACCGGTTGGTATCCCCAACCGGTACTAAAGGGTACCATTTCGATCGGTACTAAAGGACCCCCTTCTAGTACCGATTGACCAGTATCGGTTGCACAACCGGTACTAGAGGCGATTTCTCCGGCAGTGAGGGTATCAATCAACAAGGCTGCCCGCCTAGGTGGCTTTCCGCCCGCCCACAGGCCACAGCTAAAGAAGTTTGCACGCCGCCAAGGCTAGGATTTTTCTATCCTAGCCATGTGTAAAAACATGTGTGGCAGCCGCCACTGAAAGTTCATGTGAACGGCCACGCACCTATTAACATGTGGACAGTGCTGCACGCAATACTGGTTTTGCGCGCGAGCGCTCGCAGCGCTTCCAGCGATCAGCACGGGACACGATCATCTAGCATAGGTGGCCCGACATAGTGAGTGGACTCCACAAGTGACGTGATGATCCCAGTATTTCATGCAGACTATTGCGATGACTTTTGCACCAGTGCGACTCTCCACGAAGGTCCAGGTGTGGAAAAAAAAAAAAGAATCCGCACGCTCTCCTTGCGTGTGCCAAAGTCCATATGCCTGTGAACAGATGGAATAACTAGAGAAGCGTCGATATGATGTCTCATTTTCCATGTTCAGTGCAGCCGATGTTGGCACTTGGCAATGTTGAACCGCAACATGCTTTTTTTTTCAACATCTAAACACAGTGCACTTAACTTTCGTCTCTAGCTTTTGTCAAATGACTTCACATTCTGTGCTCAGCAGTCAAGAATGTGCTCCTGTGTGGACGGGACTGAATAGTCCTAGGGAAGGGAACGCGTCAGAAAGTGACACACGCTATTCATCCAAAAAGAAAAGAAAAAAAAGCCAAAGTAACTGGGAGAGACGACTCATTTGTCCGTGCCACGCAAACAAGAGACGTGATCAGCACTGCCGGCACCGAAAGATTCTGAACAGTCTGCATACATGAGTGATTTGCACAAATGTGAAGCTAAAGAGCTGTCCATTCTGTTGCTTGATCAGTGTCACGTCAGGAACCTACTCGCAGGCCTGGACCGTCCACACATGTCGCAAAGCGCCAAAGCATGCCCAGCCTGGTTACATCCTAGAAATAGATCCAGGTTACGCGAGTTTGGTTAAAAAAAAACTCGGACGCGAGCCAGGCCGCCAGGGGACCTCATCTCCTCGCTGCCAATTCTGCAGAGCATCTTTACAAATATATGCAGATCGCGCCCAGCCCTGACGGCTAAGGCGGAGCACCAGGTGTAGCCATGTAGGGTGGCTCCTCTCCTGTCATCACAGAGATCTGCAGAGCATCTTCAGAGGCCCTCTTTTTTTTCGCCATTACATTACTGAATAAGTGAAAGAGTAGTTTTGTTTCTACAAAAACCTGGAAGCCAAACAGGGAGCGGCACTAGGGATGATAGGACCTGCTCTTCTGAGAGGGCAGAAAAAATATTATCAACATAGGTTGCTGTGGGTTCTTTGATCAGTTTACAACAAAATCGTGTGTGAAATTTTACAACAGATAAAAGACAACACTAACATATACGCCGCACCTATCAAACGATATGCTACATACATTAGAAGAAGCGTAAATACAAGGTAAGTGGGTCTACTTGAAGAAAAGGCCCTTCTTTCTTCCTCTTCTCCTCTCAACAGCCTGCGAAGGTCAGATGTTGAGTGTCAGTGTTGAAACAACAGGCAAATGTGCATGCTAAAGGAGCAACACACCAGTCAACATTTATGTGGTAAATGTACTCTAAATTGTAGAGGAACGAATCCTCCAAAAACATGTTCAAGAAAAACACACAAATTTGTGTTTGTATGTTTGTAGGCATTAAGCAAGACACCGCTATAACAGGCTGGACATGTTGCTAGCCAACAAAACTATTGGTCATGCTGCAGGCTCTACGGGACCAAACACGATCAGCACAAGGCAACAAAGCAATGGATATGGTGACCAAATCAAAAGGCCAGGCCATTTAAGCACATAGAACATCAAAAGTGCTAACAGTACACAAGCAAAGCAGTACATCAAATCATATGCAACACATCATCGAGTGCCAATAGTTTCACAGTTAACTAGTAAAGTTTAGAGGAATGTGCCATCAAACATGGCAACATGCTAATAATAGTGGCAATTTGTGGCTGTGTTCTCAAGGAGGTTTGTGCGTGGTGTTGATGCATTTGTAAGCGCTCGTGTTCTACAAGAAAAAAAAAAGAAGTTTTGAGACTTTGAGGTTGTAAAGTGCAGTGTTATAGCTCAGTGCTCAAAATGAATGGAGGTCAAACTTCAAGGATGATAATGGACTTTTCTTATCATCAAATATTACTAAGTTATGGTGAAAGGGCCTCTAACCTAGTGGTTAGAGCACCTAAGTAGCATCCAGCAGGCCTAGGTTCGACTCCTTGTGGGAGCGAATTAAACTGGTCTGGAATAAAAAAATTATAAAAAAAATAGGTAGGGGCTTCCCCTGCTGACTTCGGTCAAAAAAAGAATATTACTAAGTTATGGGTTTGAATAAAGTTGGTTCACAAGCTCGTGATACCCACTTATTATTGTTGAATGAAGAATAGATTAAAAAGGAATGCTAATATGCTGTCTTGTACAAGAGATAGTTCGTACCATATTTTTGAACAACCTTAATACTAGAACAATAGTATCCCGCAACCTGCAAAGTTAAAACATGAAACAGGATAAGCAGTAAATGATTTGTGCTCAACAGTCAGCACTTTAGCACAAAATTATTGTTACGTAAAGCATAAAGGGATTATCTAGTGGAGTATTCTGAGAGCCAAGGAACTTCAAATGAAATTTCCAGAACCTAATCAAAAGGGAGGTATAGGGTCCTAGGCTGCTATACTTTCAATAGTACTAGACATGGAAAGAGGAATTTCAATGTTGCTATTTGAAGAAGTGATGATTCATGCAGTTACTTTTGGTTAAAACAGTAGCAGAGATTGCTGCTGCTAATATATTTAGCCATTTAGGAATGTCCAAAAACTGTACTGCTCCAATGAATCAAACAGAAGCCTCATTAGTACTCACAGTGTATTTTCTGCTGGCTTCAGATTATAATCAACACCATCAGCAGATATAATCAAAAACTCTGTTTGACGCCCATGTGGAATCTGAATCTGAACGAGGACATAAGGTGTTACAAGATTTGTTATAAACTGCACTTCATAAACATACAATATACAGGCACAGGTTAATTCAAATATGTGAAAATGAAAGCAGTTTCAAAGACGGTTGAAAGGGAAAAAAAGGTGACAAAGTAGAAACTTCAAATGCAAAACAGAAATGTGTTAACTTTTCTCCTAAGAAACAGTGCAATGTGACACCGGTTAAAATAAATTTAATTATGAAGTCAAAACAAAAGCACAAGAAAATGCAGCATTCTGTTTCCTGAAATGTAGTATGCTAAAGAGTAGGGACATACAGCAGTTGCTTGCTGAAATTTCTCAGTGATAACAACACCACGCTGACCAATACATTTAATGCTGTAGCCCTCTCTCTTTATTGCTAAAACAGCTGGTTCCCACATGTCTAAAAATCTGACCTGCTGTTGGAGAATTTGAAACTTCAGACAGTTGCATGACATCAGAAGAAAGTAACAAGAATGCTTTTGATATGTGGAAGAGTAACTGCAAATGACAGAGATCATACAGGCTGTTGGACTTGGACTTCATAGGTCACGTGCCCAATTTCAAGAGTTTTCTTAATAAGCTCCTTCGTTTCAGGATCTGCATCAAAGATGGTTACTCAAATGTGGAAACAAATTATCCAATGCTGCTACCACATATCTAGGTACTTCATCCAAAATTACAAGGCGTGCACAGGGGCGTAGCCAGGAATCCCCTTTTTTCATTGTTAGGGGGGGAGGGGGCGGGGGGCAGCAGTGCTAAGTTTGCTCAAGATTTGATCAAATTCAAAATTTGTAGTGGAAAAATCCAAACCATAGGGGGCCTGGCCCCTGGGCGTGCATACATTTCAAAATTCAAACTTTATAACTTTTGGCCAACAATTAACAGTACATAAGTCAAGTGATACAAAACTGGTACCACTAGATTCGTATTTGAATATACATTCCTTTGATTATTGATTCTGTAACTAGAAGCAATACTAATAGAGAATTTTTTTTTCTCAAATTCAGCTTAAAAGATCATGCCAAGTCAGGTCACACCATATAAAATGGACACTGGGTGCATCAATTATTGCACATATTGGTTTACTTGAACAATAGTACAGAAATAACAGTGTTCCTGGGAATTAAGGAAATACAAGGAGATTAAACAGTCGCTTTGGCCACTCTTCAAACTTGCCCACAGGCCCAAATACCATTTGTTTGTTATAGTTCAACACAGATCAACTGCATCAGCCCATTGGCTTAGTATACATAAGCTTTGCTAGCATTAGACCGAGCACCAAAATATTTGCCTTCTACTGAAGTTGAATAAAAAATGAAAGAGCTAAGGAAGCGCCGCATTATATCAGGTATTTGTGCCATCTCATGAGCACCCAACAAAGCAAAATGCATCATTGAAGCTTAGAACATGTGAACCCTGCTGCCCCAGTTCTTTCAGTTTGCACTTTGTTTGAGAAAAACTGAAGTGTAAATGAAAATAACATAATCACAATTCATGTTTCCCAAAACTCACCACATGATATTTTTCCTTGCTCGTTAGCATAAACCTTGATAAATTCCCCCTGCAACAGCAAATAGAAGATTTCCAGAAAAAATAACAGTAGAAGTTATTGAAGGAAATCAATTTTCTAATTTCTGCAAAGCATTTAACTTGCATCCTACCTTAACTCATTTGACAAAGTATATTGGTGATTGTGATGAAATAAACTTTACAAAACTTTTGACAGAAAATCTAGTAACCCAGTTATTCAAATGCCAGTATGATTCTGTAACATTAACTGAAACTTTCACTGCATCCCTTGAGTTATGACATAAATAAAAGGGGTGTTGGATTCCACATCATGTTTTGCCACATCCAGCATGCAGCTCGCCACAAGATCCGGTGCTTTTCTATTCATTTTCACGCCGCAAGTGAGGTGGCGATTTTTGGAGCCTAAGCTGTGGAGCCACCACATCTATGGCGTGGAAAATGATGGCCAGGAACCAAGCAGGCCCAAAGTTTCTCAGCTAACGAACTCGACTTAGTTTCTAAGTAATATTTTCCAGAAACAGGGTTCCACATGAAAACAAAATTCTTCCCATGAAATTTTTTCACAGTACCAAAATGTAAAAGGCAAGTCTTTTGGCTTGACAAGTGGACCATTGACGGTGCTAGATGAGAAAATAAACTAAAACTAAATTGAGGACAAGAAAAACAATTCCAACCTTGACAGACAGGTCCAGTTGTTAAAAAAATGATAAGGACATCCATTGCTCAGCAGAAAGAAATTGCACATCAAATATTGTCCGAAATTATTAGTGCATTCTGCCATAAAGTGTGAATGAGAAAGGAAAATAATGGTATCAGCAGTTCACTATTGACTACAATGGCAAAAGTGATCAGAGTGCCCTGCTGACCTATCATCAGATCTGGGACCTAACAAACAAAGTAGAAAAGGGAGGCAGCTCTGATTTTTAAAGGGTAGATGTCATGATATTTTCTCATTTATGCCCTTACTTGGATTAGTGGGGATTAAGAACTGAAATTGCAAAGTATGGTCCCTATCTCCAACACTTGCCTCCTAGAATTATTTTTGGAAATTTCTTGTGATATTTGGACTCTATTGCCAACATTCAGAAATCAACATGGAACTTGAATTTGCTTCACACCATATAAGAATGCTAATCAGTTAGTGCTATCAGTCATGAGACTTTAAAAGGTAAACGAAAAATCTAGCCCCAAAATTCCCTAATGTTTGGAAAGAAGTACAGCATTGTAGTATAAAGATCATTCATGCCAGATATCTGCAGACTAGTGCGTAGCATCACCAAGGCAGGTGCCAAACACCCTGCAGACCTTTGGGCGCCTATTTTACCATGATAGTTGTTTCTTTTCTTTAAGTTTAAATGGTTGTTCCTAGCATCGTAGCATATATATAACTGCAGCCAGTGGCCTGCAAGACCTTAACAAGACTCGCGTTGTAAAACTCTGTTTTCCTCTTCCTAACACAAAGATATGCACCTCTCCTGCATATTCTCGAAAAAGAAAGACAACCACATGACAAAAAAAGTACCTTTCTTTTCCTATCATCTAGGGGCTGGACTTCAATGGCTAGTAAAGTGTCCACATCATCGGCTGTAACAACATAGCTAGGCTGCCTTGCTCCTACATCAACAAAAATAAAACTAAAATCAACTTTATCGAGACATCATGACATCCTAGTTAAAGTAACAAGATAACAGAGCATAAGCTCACTTATTGTGTATCAGCACAAAAAAGAGGAAGGTACCTCAAAAAAAAGAGAGAGAGGAAAGAGAAAGGGTACCTTCTATGAAATTTACGGAGCCATCTTCTAAATGGCGTACCCACTGCAGATACAAATAATTTGCAAGTGAAACGATGTTGAAAGTTTGTAACTCACAACTTAAGTGATGAGTTAGAAAATTTATTTGACTGTTCAGAATGTGGATCGACAAGAACTCAAAGCACACCTCAAAATTACAAGTTGTGGTACCATTGATGGGGTAACCGCTTGCTAGAAGTTCTCGTCCCGGAAAAGGTTCACCTGTGATTCGAAGCCCTTCTATACCTGGCAATGGATCATCATCTGCAGCTGCATATTCAACCAGGCATCTATCAATATTATAAGACGAATGTAGTGTTAAACAATATGAACTTAATTCAATAGTAATTACCTTCAGAGAAAGAAGAACCAGGCTCCTCAAGAACTGTAGGAAGATAAGGATATGAAGGGTTTGCATCCTCAAGACCAGATGCCAAATTAGGTGAGTCCCCAGGACCCCATCGAGTAGAAGGTTCTTGGGTGTTTTGGGATTCAGCGCTCTCTGAACCATCCAGTACATCATTTCTACTAAGACCCTTGAATGGTGGGTTTTGACTCGGGGTCTCGTGAAACCGGACAGCATGAGAATCACCTTGAGATACTTGAGCAGAAACATCTGTCCTAAATTGGCTTCTGAAAAACATAAAAATTCATATTATATTAAGCATTCTAATCATAATATAATAGTTTTTTTTCCCTCGTGCATCGCAGAAGAGTTGCGTGTCATTTCATTAAAGAAGAAGAGAGATCAAGCGCAACACTACTCCAGACCACACAGAAAACATAAAACATTCGCGCCACTGAAAGGAAAGGGAACCCTAGACTATCACGCAAGTAGACCCTGGAGATCCTTGGCACCAGCAGCACACCAAAACATGCCTTGACCTGTCACAGCCCTTACAACATCAGCCACATCAGGGTTGACACCAATAAAAACAAAGTAGTTCCTGTATTTCCAATTTCTCCAAGCAACTATGATGACCAATGAATTAAACCCCTTCTTGAGTTGCTTCTTGACCTATTTCAAATCCTTGCACCACCATTCAACATCAAGTTGACTTATCGTGTCTCGCTGCGGAGCCATGGCCTGCAAGCCAACTTGATGTAGGATAACAAACCGAAGTTGTCTAGCAACCACACATGAGATCAATATATGTTGCGGACGTGCTCATAGCGTGATGGTATGCCCGTACGTTGAGACGGCGCCCGCCCGGGATCGAACCCTGGTGCCGCAGATCACTGCGCCCATCTCCTGTGCAACGGTGTGGAAGGGTCCCATGCTGCCATGAAGCAGCGCTGGTTGAAGTTCCCGCCCGGCCTGCTTCGATGGGCTAAGACTAATTCAGGGGGGGGACGTCTCCCCCCCTGGACGAGTTTTTTTTTTAGATCAACATACGTTGGATAGCTTCCTCATCTTGGTCGCAGCGAGGGCAAGCAAGAGGATGTGGCAAAGCCTTTTTGGCCAGTCTATCCACTGTCCAAAGAGGGTAAATATAATAGATATTTTATATTACAACTATCCAAAATGGTTTCCTAAATTATCCATAAGAACAGTTAATGTTTAACAAAATAGTGAAACAAGAACATGAGAGGGGGGGGGGGGATTTTGCTAACAATAGCGTCTGTTATTCATGAAATGTTCATGGTTGAGCATGACCAAGAAATGACAAACTGGTGGAGAACCAAAAGTTAGTTGGGTACATTATTTTAATGATACCTTAAAGAGACATACTATAACTACCTGCTCGAAAGAGAGTTCCCTCCCATGTCATCTTGTTCAGCATTTCTTGTAGGAACCTCACTTGGAGTAACATGATGGTTTTTGTTACCGAATGCACCCCAATCACTTCTAGCTTGAACTGGGGAAGACATTGGTGATTGAACGTGAGGATATGGTGTCTGGGGAACAATATCAAAGCTGCTTTTGCTCTGACAAAGTAAAGGTACAAGAAGCATGTGAGTGGGATCATGTCTTGAAAGAGTAATGGACAAATGAGCATATACTAAAGATTCATACTGTAGTCACCAATACTTTTCCAGCAGGAGGATCAGTAGGTACAGGATGGCTGGTATTATTCGACAATTCAGTATGCCATGGAGTAATTTGGTACCGCGACTCCCTTAATTTCTCCTGCACCATCCAAGTTTGCATACAAGGCAACTTCAAAGTTCTGTAAGAAAAATATCAGCAGTAAGCTCTGAAAGCATGACAGCTCACTACTGATTGTGGTATGACATGTTGTGGAGAAAGTAAATGCATATTTTCGGTTGCTTAGTGTGGATTACCTCAATAACAATAAGTTGCTCCTGCATATGCCTAAACAAAACCTACAGGGGAAAGGAGCACACATTTAACAAATAGTTAGCTCAGATGCTGGCTTCCATTGAATTAGGTACGATGTAGAAGCAATTTGATCACAGGTTATAAATGTTAATTGAGTTCAGGTTGCTTTTTGTCCATAATTAACGTTGGCATTTTATGTTTGTCGATTACTCTGTACAAGGAAAATAAATGTATAGCACTTAATTGTTTCTGCTTTTAAACTGATTCTACCTTGCAATCCAATAATAAAGTAATAAATAGTTCACGTGCATGTTAAATGACAGCACCCTTGCCATAATGCAAGAAAACAGAGCATACCTTCAGATTACCAACAATTGATTGGGCATCGAGAACAGAGGGCTGGAGATTATCATACTCAGACAGAAGAGGCAGCAAAGAAGATATGAAAGTCGATCTTTCTTGTTGGGCTGCCTGGAAAGTAGCATGAGTAAAACTGAGTATCCTTTCAATATTTTACTGCTAAATCCAAAAAATGAGCAGTGAGAACACAATGACATAAACTGGCACTTTTACTATCAAGAGAAGGTAAACTTATATTAGCATTATAACACCCAGCTCCACCCTGCTACCACTTGTAACACCCCGTGCCCAAAACACGATTATAGCCTAATCCACCAACAGGGCGAGCCTCATATGTGTAGCACCTCTATTTTGTACTTGCTTTGTGTAAAAGAGTTAACGCACATGTTTGGAACGGGAGGGCTTATAAGCTGGCCCCAACTTATCTAAACTTTCCATATGGGACTAATCACACTAAGACCTGGGGCCACATGGGCCAACATTAATACTAATGGTCTGGGGTATTGCAAAAAAAAAAATCATATGAAACGACTGAAGCACAAAGTATGAACGTAGAAGCCAAATCTAGCTCTAGAACCTAGTTAATGGACGCAAGATCATGGCAAATGAGTTATCCTACCTAATGCACTTATGAAGTAATTACAGAAGTACGAACAAAATTGTTCAGCAGAAATCATTTGGCACTCAGTCTACCTTAAGTACTTACTACAGACAATACAAAGAATCCTTGCATCAAGGAGCTAGAAGAAATTTGCATTTTCGTAACTATCTTCAGCTATTGCAATAAAGACTTGGCTATATATATAAAAAAAGAATGTGTCGCATTCCGGCTTTGAATTTCAACCAGTTCCATGGTACAAACTCAAGTATGCACTGAAATTGAACATTGATAACATCAAGTTTATACAGAAAAAATAATTAGATTTTTACTAAAATGGTTATAGTAAAACCAGCCACAAACTTGATACGATTCCAACAGTGAGAGACTGTGAGTGCAGACAAAGATATAATATACATCAACCATTCCCATGATATTCATGAAAGCTACCTGCAATGCATATGTTAGACGGATATTCTCCTCAATAATATCTTGCCTGTACAACAAAGCTTTTGATGCTGCATCAACTAAATCTTGCTGCTGCTGATCAAATGCCTGAAAACAATTCTATTATGTTAAGATGATAAACTCACTCCAAGGAACGATTGACTTGTGACATAATAAACATCTTACCATGCGCATATAGGCGATACGTTTCTCCAACGTGTATTTCTCACTAAGTATTTGTGCTTCCTGTCAGGAGTTGTTTGTGGTCAATGGAAGATAGAAAAGGAAAAATACAGTAGATGTGACCTTTCTGTGCAAAAATATGATTACTTTCACAGAGTAATCAGCGAGATGCTTCTTTAATCGTGCAATCTCTTCTTCACCTTCTTTGACCTTAACAGTAAGGTCCTGTGCAGGAACTATCTTCGTTAGAAACAGCAGATAATCAGTATGCATATGATGCTGTACAAACTAACTTACCTGCTTCCAGGATATGTTTGAGTTCATATCTGAAACTGGCAGTAACCTGGAATCATAATCTCCATCTTTTCTGTGCCTGTAAGGAAAGGATTTTTCTTTTTATAACTAAAATAATACAAGGCAGAATTATAGGTGACTTAAGTGTGCCAAGTTACCTATTGGGAGAAAGGGACCGAGATGAAGGAGTAGAGAACTGTGATGGACCACCATTATCCACAGCAGTCTGTTCACCTAATGACCTTTTAAATCCTCCGTTAACCTGAGGACTGTCAAGGTATTTCTGTTTCATGCTTTCCTGAGTCAGATGCTCTCCGCTTCCAAAACTTCCATTCTGAGGATAGATAGAGGTAGTTTGGGGATTTATTGAAAAGCCGTTATCAAATGACTTTGGGCCATCCATTTTATTAGCAACAGAATTGCGTTCTTGGCCTACTCCACTTGAAGAACTTTGGGATGTAGCATCTTCCCTCTGAAACCAAATAAAAGTAAGCACCTTCCAGATCAAAAGATTGATGCCCACAAATATGACGGGGAAGTATAATTCTAGCTGTTACATGTTAAGCAAGAGTTGTGTTTTTTCATAATGACTTCACGAGACAAGTTGAACTGATTACAGTACAGAGTACAGACCAATAGCTTTCAAATTAATGTACCTGTTGGCAGTGTTTGAAAATAGAAACATAAACCATACAGAAAGCTCTAGTCAATGAAAGTACCATATCCAAAATTTTGCAGTGAATAAAACATCTCGATTGTGTTAATCCTTTAAGCAAAAAATTGCATGCCGTGGTATCATGGTTTTGCCATTTCAGTAAAAGAGAACAGGGGCGGAAAGGCGTTTCAAGATACATGATAATACCAACCACAGATCCAGTTGAATTTTGCTCCGCTGGAACTTGCTGGATTTCACCCTAAGCTTAACAATTTTCAGTAGCAGCGCAGGTACATGTCATGCTTAAATTTTAATACGATGGAAACAGCACCGTGTGAAGAACAACATGCCTCTGGTGATGCTAAAACTCTGCACGAATGAAACAGAAATAGACCTACCATCCTCTGCAACTGCTGTGTTTTTCGCAACAGCTCCTCCTTAAGGCGGTTATTCTCTTCCAACTGAAATGGAATAGAAACACACAAAAATTCAAAATCGGCCCTTACATATTACTGCCCCACAACCACCATTATCGCTCCGCATGAAGCTGTCGCCACAATAAACGAACCGAAGCAGCCGCGGGAAGCGACGGAATTCGAACAGACGTGCACGCAGGGGAAGCGAAGAAAGCGGGGCGGGGTTACCTGGCTCCGGATGGTGGCGTCGGCGCCCTCGACGGCGCGCATGACGCTGAGGAGGTAATCGGCGCTGGGCGCTCCGGCGGCCGCGGCGCCCTGGTCCGCCGGGTCGGAGATGGATGCCGCCGCGAGGCCGTCGGCGAGGCGGTCCATTGGCAGGCGGTCGGGGGCAGCGTAGGGTTCGGGGTGCGGAGAGGCTCTCGTCTTCTAGTCGGTACTCCACTCTGCTTTCGCCGGTAGAATTGCGCGGAAGGAACCGAAGCCCCGGAAGAGGTGGCCGACTCGACGCGACCCGCGGGGCGGCGGGAGCGGTGCTGCCGCGTGAGGCGGAAGCGGAACGGGTTCGAAGTGTGGAATCGCCGTGGTTATTAATTTTCCGAAAAGAAATGTGGAATTGGTCAGCCGCCGGTGAGGGGGCGGCCGCGGGGGGTCACGGGTGCCGCGCGGAAGAAGGGAATTGGTGAAAACGACGGGGAGGAGAGGGGAGGCGAGGGGAAGAGAGACGGGGTAGGTAGGTGGGCGCGGGCGCGGCGGAGGTGGTGACGCCACCGCCATGGATTCATCATGATGACGAATTCAATCGATGTGATGAATAGCTTTCATTCGATGCGCCCGTGGCAGTGTGGGGATGAGGGAATGATGGTCGTGCTGCAAGTCTCCACCCTCCGTCCGTTCTCGCTTCCAAACGTAATCGACTTTTACCAAGGATATATAAAAATATATTAATATTTGATACATAATTAGTATTATTAGATATATAGTTGAATTTATTTACATAATAAATTTATTTAAAAATATAAGTATTGCTAATATTTTTTACAAATGTAATCGAGCTTAAAAATATTTAACGAGCATGTTTCCCACGCCACCCTATATTATATATTAAAGGATAAAGAGAGTAGTCTACTACCACCTCGCTGCACTTTTGGTGGTCTTCGCTTTGGTCAGTCAACACGCTCCACCGTAAGTCGTCATCGAGGTCAACTCACAAAGAATTCCTCGTCAAGTACAATGATCTAATCAGACCTGTCGTGGAAATCTTATGAGTACTGACAGTTGGTTCTATCGTTTAGCTATATACTTGCCATTACCATTTTTCTAATATCGGTCGTACTCGTATTGGGCAAGCATTCCATTTGCCACTGAATTTTGATAGTAATCTCTCCTGTTGGCTAAATAGATCATCTCGCTGTCCATATTAAGCTGAGAACGTATTTGATGGAAATCATATAGCCCGTGCAACCTTGAAAACTCTGAATCAATGCTACAAGATGCTAATCCAATGGATAGGGTTAAAGATGAGGTTATTTTGCACTTAACCGCCCGCGCGGCCAGCAATGCAAAATTGTTTTTTCACGAATCCCCGCTGCCCCTTCCATCCAACCCCCCTTCCCTGCTAACTCCATCGTGAGTCGCCACCCATGAATCGCGATTCGCCGCCGCCCGTGGCCCTCTGCCGGCCTGGTGAGGGCTCCGCCGCCTAGTGAGGGCGTCGCCGCCCCTTCGCCTCTTGCCGCCCCTCATGGCACGTCGGGCAATCCGTAAGCAACCCTCTCCCAAACCATTGTTCCCCTCATCTCAGGCGAGCCTAGGATTGAGGATCCCCAACGCTGAGTTGATGTCGATTTGCGTGAACTTTTCCCATCCATGATCCCATTGGGCACAACTCACACTATTTTGTTGTTTTGTATTTTATAGAAGCAGTCGATTCAGTGCTACCAATGTTTATTTCATTTCTCAGCCAAGTTGGTTAGCAATGCCTTATCTGGCATCAATGCAATCATGGATTACAGTAGGATCTTTAAATAAGTTTTGGATGTCAATGCCAATATCTCAAAATAAGGGGCATGGGAATGATTGGTTTGTGTGAGATCTGTCGAGGATGGTGGCCATTGCTCGATTGCAAGCATGCTATTTTCAGGTGGCAAATAGTACTTGTGGTGTCCACTCTCTTGACCAGCGTGTGAGCTCCAGGTAAGGGATTTTTAGAATTATTCAGATTGGAGATAGAAGGGCAGCTCGAAGTTGTTGCCTTGTTATGGCTGGCTCGGTGAATCCAAAGAAGCAAGGCAATTGAATCAGAGGACGAATTCTAGTTTGAATTGAGACAGCACTGCATTCGAAATATGTGTGCAACTGTAAAGTCAACTTCTGTGTAATCTGAATGTACTCTGTGTAATCTTTATAATGCCATCTGTGTAATGCCTGACTTCTGATTATGTGGGTGGCATCAATATGCAGCAATATGTACTAACTTTTGTGTAAGGATGTAAATGCAATGACATTTATGCAAATGCACTGATTATAGCACACTAAAAATTGCATGTTGCAGATTATAGCACACTGGCTACACGACGAAATCAAAATGATTATATCAACAACAAAATGATTAAATTAAAATGATTATATCAAATACACGAACTTGAAATATCAGCGCACTAGCTACACTTTAAACACTAGCTCAAAATGATTATATCAAAGTGTTTACAAGAAGCATTCCAAAAGGTCTTAAAAGGTTACACAAACTTAAAATATTAGCACACTGGCTATATTTGAAACACTAGCTCAAAATGATTATATCAAAGTATTTACAAGAAGCATTTCGAAAGGTCTTAAAAGGTTACACGAACTTGAAATATCGGCCAATAACATTGTTTGGGCAATTGTGTGCATCATGATCCCCTACTTGCTTACATTTTCCACACGTCCGTTTACTTTTACCCTTGCTTCTAGCCTTCATCTCCTTGCTCTTCTTAATTCTTTTGCATCTCCCTTTCAACTTGATATCATTTAGTGGATATATATCGACTTCATTTGGAATTTTACTATCAAGGAATCATACTCATCCTGTTTATTAACTCTCGTAGTAGGTGTGATCTTTTGAAGAGGTTCTACTAGATTGTATAAACTAGAAAATAAAAAGTCCATCCCTTATTCAGAGTTCTTGGCCATTTGGATAAGATCTTCAAACTTGTTGCGTGAATCTGAAATCTTTTTCCGCATTGCCACCTCCATATGATCTTCAGGCTTTTCATCTAGTAGGTTACCTTTTTCATCAAAGAATAGTTCCCTATAAAATTGAAGATCTGATCAAGACTGTTGTACAAAACAGGCATAGAAAAAAAATCATACAATACACACATTTTATATCTTTTCTCCCATCTCTTCATAATATAAATTGATGGTATCTCATTTTACTTCTCGACTCTAACCACTTGTATGATATGACGGCACGGGATGCCATAGGACTCATATAATTTACAGGAGCACCTACCAAACATGTTTGACTTGTTCAACCGAACCACTCACTCTTTTCCAGATAGACTGCAGATGGTGATAATTTTTATATTTTCACACTCTGTAATGCCTTGAATAACGCAATGCTCACTTGCAGCTATGATTTGTTCCTGAAAATTACTGAAAACTTCATGTGTATATATCACACTACATTGCTTCTCAATGGCCCATTGTGTCATCAATTTAGGAGGGGTGTGAAGACTTGCATTGTCGGCTTTCAACTCCTCTTGGCACTGGAGCTCGCCGGCAAGGAGAGTTGTGCGCCAAGCATGCCATCGAGGGTGCCAGGGGAAGGTGTACACCCCATCCCTATCGACCACCACGGAGCAGTTAGAGGGAATGAAGATGGAGCTGAAAGATGGGGGACACGGCGCTGCTGGGGAGGAAGAGCAGATGACAGAGGAAGATGAAGGGACGACGAGGAGGACTTTGAGGATGCGCTCTTCGACGAACAACTACGGGAACAGGAGCACACCTCCATTGCAGGACGACATAACTAGGTAACTCAATCCTCACCAATTTTAGCTAGTGATTCTTCTTATCCCTCAGTGGAGAGAGTGCAATCTGTTCGATGTAATGCCGAAGTGGATGTTCCACGGGTTAGAGGTCATTTGGGGGGAGCTTGTAAAGGGACCATTGCCCTTGTTGCTAGACCTCGTCGACGGTGATTAACATTGGCATCAAAGCCTTCATGTTCAGTGAAGCTTGATAAGAGCCTAGATGTACAAGTTGAGGATAATGAAAATAGACCAAATGCTATTTCAGACAGTAAAGAGATTGACAATCTGAAAGTGCAAAGCTACAGAAAGTCATCAGACCCGCTGCTTGGGCTAAGGAAGATAGGGAATGGTTCCCGCTTCTAGCCATTAGCAAATGAGGTAAGCTCAGAAGATGGGCTTGAGGATGATAGATCACTTGATCATGGTGAAGATGACAGTTATGTTGAAAAGGATGACAAGAAAGCTCATCTAATTCCAAAGGGAGGTGACACACTGATGATGGAGGGAGTGACAATCCCTAGTATTAAGAATTATAAAATCAAAATTTCTAGTAAAGCTAAAGAGAAAGATAGTGGCAAAACAAAGAGTGATGATAAGAAAGTTAAAACATGGAAAGGACCATTGCCAAAGAGAGATCAAGCACAAAAAATGTCACTAGGGGACATGTGGCTGAAAGATCTTAGGGTATCTGTTTCACCAAAAGATAAATTATGTCTGAATTCATTCTTGGAAGGTGAATTGAAATTCTTACAAATTGATGAAATTTCTATTGAGGGTAGCCCAAGTGTAAAGATTGTAGGGGAATTTGAATTTCAAAGCGAATAGGAGTTTAAACTTCATGGCCCAATAACTTGGGTCGGCTATACATATTTTGTTCATGTGGGAAAGCATTATGTGTTCCAATGCAT
Source organism: Setaria italica (assembly GCF_000263155.2). NCBI lineage: Eukaryota > Viridiplantae > Streptophyta > Magnoliopsida > Poales > Poaceae > Setaria > Setaria italica. The sequence goes on along the minus strand of NC_028454.1, from coordinate 6,208,679 downwards.
TGATAGCTAGGGACAATTCCTTAAAAACAGAGGGAAATCTAAGGGTCACAGCATTTATGGTTATCACAGAATACAAAGAGGTGCGTCGAGTGGAAGGAGAAAAGGAAGGCAGGAGGACAAGAGAGATAAAAGGGCTGTCGCACAGGACCTGTCCAACACCCAGAATAACCTTTCAACTACTGAAAGGAAAAGGGAGAAGGGAGTGCCAACAGGAGAGAATGACAAGATGAGGAGAGGATATAATGCAAGAGGAGCAACAAGATTCAAGGAAGGATATGGCAACCGTGCTTTCTATGAGCACCCACTAGATGGGGAGGCAAAGCAGGATATGGAGTAGGCCGGCACATGGGAGGTGGACGGAAGATGGGGAAGGAGGCCAACAGCAGTGGTACAAAGGAGGATGAGGACTTTG
>NC_028454.1:6040663-6208167 GCF_000263155.2 Setaria italica | reverse complement strand
TAGGTCCCCTGTGCGGCCCCGCAAAGTTTATTACCAAGGATAGAGATTGGCAGCGTTCAGGGTATGGAGTTTGGAGAGGTGTTAATCCAAGGGAGGCCATGAGAGGGCGTGGTGGAGGACACAGGTGGCAAGAAAGGTCTCAAGGAATTGTTGTACAGAAGGGAGAGGATAGGGAAAAGTTGGGAGGGAGATATGGGAAAGAGAAGATAACATCAAACGACACTGAACAGAAAAAAAATCTGGAGACAAGGAAGTGATGGATATAACTATGACTGAAGTAGAGGGGGAGGAAGAAAAGAAAGAGGAGGAAGCAAAAATGGGAATCAAATGCTCGAGATGTATAAAGAAGGGTCATGTGGCTGCGCGATGTACCAATGTGGTGTACTGTGTCATTTGTAACAGCAATGATCATGTCAATCACAAATGCCCAATGCTCAAGCAGCCAAGAACAGTAGCCTATGCAGTGGGATATGCAGTTCAAGGATTGGGATTTTATCATATACCACACCTACCCTTGCCTAGGGCAAAGAAGGAATCCAAGATGGCTTTGATAAGAATTGAATAGCTAATAAAGGAGCAGATTGTAAACCAACTTCAGAGACTCTATCCTAGAAAATGGAAGTGGGAACTGGAAGCCCATGAAGACAACACATTCATCACCAAGTTCCCTTTAAAAACTGAACTTCAGAGAGCTATTGCTTTTAGAGGGGCAGATGTGAAGGAGGAAGGAGTGCAAATAGGGATCAGACTCCAGTTTGAGACTTGGCATGAGAAGGAGGAAAGATTTTTACTTCCAAAGGTGTGGGTGAGGGTAAATGGAATGAGAAAATCCCTAAGAGAGTATATGAACTTATGGGTTGTGGGGTCAATGCTAGGATCAACACAGACAGTGGATATGAAAATGACTAGGGAGAATGATTTTGGGAGGATAAATGTGGTAGTTCTCAATCCTCTGCTCATTCCCCCTCACTTGGATGTGGTGATTGGAGATCACTACTTTGAACTAGAGTTCGAAGTAGAAAAGATGGGGACTGATGAGAATGGAGAGAAAGTGGTGGTTGAATGGAAGGGGGATGCAGATGAAGAAAGGGATGGTGATGCAAGTGAAGAGGATCACATGCAAGATGATCCTGAGTCAGATAGGGAAGCAAAAATAAGAAAAAGCAGCAGGGAAGATAGCGAAAAGGAAAGAAAAAAGGAAGGGAGTCAGCAGACAGATCAGGAGATGAATAATCTGAATGTACTAAAGGAGAAGGTTCAGAACATGAGTGAGGAGAAGTTCAGGGTGTTTCTCAAAGATAGGGCTGAGGAGATAATGGATAAAGTAGTTAATAGGACACTGAACGACCTGGCAGCCAGTATTATGGAAGAGGAAAATGAAATTATAAGAACAGTCAGCAATGGGGAGGAGAAAGAGGGAGGGAAGGAATTTCAGAAGGTGGCGGCAATCCCTGAGAAGTTAATCACACCATCTAGGGCTAGTCCAAGGTTGGCTCAAGCAAGTGATGAACACATATTAGCAAAGACTGAAAAAATAGCAGCCAGAAAGAATCTAGAACATACCGAAGGTAACCTTTCTAAATGTTGCTCCCTTTTTATTCCTGTTTCTAAGGTTGTTTGCAATATTAAACAGTTAGGAGTTAACTTGGGGGGAGGGAGAAAAAAGAAGAATTGGCCAGAGAGATCTTAACCTCAGAGGTTGGACCTTTTGGCCAAGTAGAGGAGGGGGATAAGTAGAGTGAGATATACTTAGAAAGTGATGAAGAAGAGGAAGATTTAGAAGAAATAGAAAGCAAAGCTATTAAGTATCTGTGCGGGGAACTTCTAGAGGAAGTCTTTGATGATGATAGTTTTCATCTAGAAGAGGATACTAAATTAGGAAAATACAAGTCTTGTGCTAAGTCATAAAGAAGAAAGGCTTGTAAAATAAAATTTCCTTTATATAATAGCAAAATTGTGTCCAAATGAAAGGAACCTTCTGGAATAGCAGAGATCTTAATGACTTTGCTAAAACACGTTTTCTAGCAGATACAGTTAAAGAGTAGAACTTAGCTTTCATTGCTCTTTTAGAAACAGGAAGAAGAGATTTTACCCGATCCACACTAAATAATTATTTGGGGGGTAGAAACTTCATATGGCATTGGACACAACCCCATGGGAGATCTGGGGGGATTCTCCTAGGAATAGATTTGGATGAGCTTGATATTGGGAGTATTGCTGAAGGTGACTTCTTTGTTAAGTTTAGATTAAGAACTAGGAAAGATAACTTCCATTTTGTACTGGTTATTGTTTATGGAGCAGCATAGGCAGAGTACAAGGAGGCTTTCTAGTAGAACTAGTGCAGTCTTGTAGCAAAGAAAATTTGCCAATAGTGCTGGGAGGATATTTTAACGTAATTAGGAACTCAAGTGAGAAGAATAATGATAGGTATGATGAAAAATGACCTTTTCTCTTTAATGCTATCATAGATAGTTTAAATCTAAGAGAAATTGAGATGTCAGGGAGGAAATATACTTGGACTAATTCTTTAAGAACGCTAACATATGAGAGATTGGATAGAGTGTTGGTTAGCACAGAGTGGGAACAACAATTCCCCCTAGCCACAGTTCAGGCTTTAAGTAGAGAGATCTCAAACCATACACCATTACTTTTGAATACGGGTCAGGATAATGGAAACAGGAGACAACCATGGTTTAAGTTTGAATTGGGGTGGCTCTTAAGGGAAGATTTTTATGATTTAGTGTGTGATGTCTGGAACAAAGAAAAAAAGAGTTCCACCGCCATGCAAAAATGGCAGAATAAGATCAGGAGATTAAGTCAGTTCCTGAGATGATGGGAAAAAACATGAATAGGGCATATAAAAAAGAAAAATAGAAGTTATTTAGAAAAGCTAATGAGTTGGATAAAAAGGCAGAATCACAGCTGCTAAGTCAGCAAGAATGTGACTTAAAGCAAAGTATTCATGCCAGGCTAATACAACTCCTAATAGAAGAAGAAATCAAATGGTACCAAAGAGCAAAAAGTACTAGAATTTTAAAGGGAGACAATAACACAAACTATTTCCATATGATAGCCAATGGAAAGCATCGGGAAACTAGAATTTTTCATCTTGAACACGAAGAGGGGATAATTGAAGGGCATGACAATCTTAAAAATACATATCAAAGTATTACAAAATCTCGTTTGGATCCCAATCGACAAATAATTGATCTATGAATGAATACTTGACAGAGGATATTCCTCAGGTAACAAGAGAACAAAATGAAATTCTAACAGACAAGTTTACAAAAAAAGAGGTAAGGGATGCCATTTTTCAAATGAAACACAACAAAGCTCCGGGTCTGATGGATTCCCAATTGAGTTTTACAAAGTTTTTTGAGCATTATCAAAGATGATCTAATGGCCATGTTTGATCAGTTCCATAATAGCAGACTACCTCTACACAGCTTAAATTTTGGAATTATAACTCTAATTCCAAAGCTCAAGAAAGTTAAAATGATCCAGCAATATAGACCAATCTGTATGCTGAATGTTAGTTTCAAAATCTTTACAAAGGTGATTGCTAACATACACATATTGGTAGCCAATAAAATTGTTAGTCCACCACAGACAATCTATTTGCCTAGGAGATATATAATAGAAGGAGTGGTTATCCTGCATGAAACAATGCATGAATTGCATAGGAAAAAATAGGATGGGATTATTCTCAAACTGGATTTTGAGAAAGCCTTCGATAAGGTTAACTGGTCATTCTTACAACAGGTTCTAAGAATGAAAGGTTTCTCACATAGATGGTATAGTTGGATTGAAACCATAGTTAATGGAGGAAGTGTAGGAGTTAAAGTGAATGATGATATAGGACACTTCTTTCAAACAAAAAAAGGGTTGAGACGGGGGATCCTCTATCCCCTGTCTTATTCAATTTGGTGGCTGATATGTTAACAGTTCTAATTTTGAGAACTAGAGAAAAAGAGCAAATTAAGGGACTAGTGCCCCATCTAGTTGACGGAGAATTATCTATCCTCCAATATGTTGATGATACAATACTCTTCATGGAAAATAATATAGAATAGGCCAAACATTTGAAATTGGTACTAGGTACCTTTGACAAGGTTTCTGGTCTTAAGATTAATTTCCATAAGAGTGAGTTATACTGCTTTGGAGAAGCAAAAGATAAAGTGAGAGAATATGTACAGATTTTTGGGTGTAAGGAAGGTTCTCTACCTTTTAAATATCTTGGTATCCCAATAAACCAGCAGAGAATCTCAAACAAGGATTGGAACATGGTTGAAGAGAGATTTCAGAAAAAAATGGCAAGTTGGAAGAGTAAACTACTGTGAGTAGGTGGCAGGCTAGTACTGATAAACTTAGTTCTATCCAGTTTACCAATATTTATGATGTCCTTTTTCAGAATACCTAAAGGTGTTCTAAAGAGATTGGGACTGTTACAGATCTAGATTTTTTTGGCAATGTGATGAGCAGAAGAAGAAATATAGATTAGCTAAATGGAGCATTTTGTGTATACCAAAAAATATGGGAGGGCTGAGCATCTCTAACTTGGAAGTCCAAAATAAATGCTTGTTAAGCAAGTGATTATTTAAACTTTTAAATGAAGATGGAGTGTGGAAAAAACTATTAAGAAGGAAATATCTAACCAATAAGTTCCTAACACAAGTATCAAAAAAGAAGGGAGATTCTCATTTTTGGGCTGGGCTCATGGAAATTAAATATCAATTCCTATCAATGGAAACGTTTAAAATTCACAATGGGAAGCAAACTAGGTTTTGGAAGGACCAGTGGGTTGGAAATGCGCCTTTGAAAGATACATACCCATCTCTGTATAATATTGCTAGAAGGAAAAATGATACAGTTGCTAAAGTCTGTAGTTCTGTGCCTCTGAACATCTCTTTTAGAAGAGCTTTAACAGGAGACAAACGGACAGATTGGTTACATCTAGTAGTCGAGGTAGAAGTATATGATTTAGATGAACAAAAAAATAGGTTCCTTTAGAATCTGAATAAAAATAATGATTTTACTGTTAGGTCAATGTACAAAGAAATCATGAAACAGGAAGGATCACCCCGTTTGTGTATTGCTTGGAAGTTAAAAATACCACTTAAGATCAAGATGTTATTATGGTATTTGAAAAAGGGAGTTATTCTAACAAAGGATAATCATGCTAAAAGGAACCGGCAAGGAAGTAGAAGTGCTCCTTTTGTAACTATGATGAAATAGTGTAGCATTTATTCTTTGAATGTCATTTGGCTAGGTGTATATGGAATTCAATGTATTTATCTTTTGGAATTCAACCACCTACTAGTGTGCCTAACATGCTGAGTTCTTGGATTAGAGGTTTTCCTCTACAACATAGAAAACAAATATTTGTTGGTATCTCTGCTCTTTGCTGGGTAATTTGGCTGAGTAGAAATGAAGTGGTTTTTAAAGGAACCATCCCTAATTCGTTTTTTAGGTAATTTTTAAGGGGACTTTCTGGACGAGGGAATGGTCGAGGCTATCTAAAGAGGAGAAAACTGCTTTGAAGAATAACTGTTAAAAGCTTGAAGTGTAATGGAGTTTTTCAACAAATGTGGTTGGAACTTCAGAAAAAGACTTTCTGCATAAATAAAAGCTGTTAATGTGGTCCCTATTCTGATTGACTGAAAGTACAACAAACATGGGTAACATTACTGGATATAGTCAGGTTCAGTACGGTGTCAATCTTCAGGTGCTATCTTAAGGATTCAGATGTTGGCTGATGTTTGCTTCTGATGCTGATGTCCAGTTGCTGTCGGTGGAGCAACAAGTGTTAAGTTCTGTTTACCCTGTTGCAGCTTCTCTCGGACGGGCAATAGTGGCCTTGCTTGCTTTGTGTCCAAGGAGTTGGTCCAGTAGTATCTATTTTAGTGTTTAAGGCTTAATGCTTGGTTGTTAGCCTATGTGCTGGGTATTTATGAACGTTATGGTCTGTAATGGCTGTAGACATCCACATGTGGATGATCGAGGCCGGATGTTCTTTCCTTAATCTAAAAAAACTCCTCTTGGCGTTGGCACTTCAAAGCTGTGTCAAATCTTAGCCAAAACTCAACAAAGGTCAATTTTCGATGAATGAAACGGTTAAAAAAAGAATTTGCACTCTCCGATCGTGATGTAGTCCTAAGGATTACTGCTAGAGGTATGTCCATAAAGTATGCAGGAATCCATGATTGACGCATGGCAAACTTTGTGGAAAACCAATCATTTCCCATAAGTGCAAAATTTGTTATGATAGAATTCTATTCTGACTCAAAATCATCTGAAGTCTCGGATCCTCAAACACACGTGTGTAGTCTATCCTAGAACTGTTCATCCTCTCTTATTGGGGGCCCGACCTTCTCAGGAACCTTTTCCATGATATGCCACATGCAAAGTCTGTGAGTTGTATTTGGTAGAATCTGAGCAATAGCAGCCTTCATGCTTGCATCATCATCTGTTATGATTAGATGAGGTGCTACTCCACCCATAGCGTTAAGAAAGGTGTTAAACAACCATACATATGACTCGATTTTTTCATTTGCCAAGAATGCTGCCCCTAGGAAAAGACTTTGCAAGTGATGATTGACTCCAGTAAATTGCACAAAAATCATGTTATACTGGTTAATGGTGCATGTTGAATCTACCAAAACCACATCACCAAAAACACTATAGTCCTTCCTGCATAAGGCACCTGCCCAAAACACATGAACAAATCGTCCTTGTTCATCCATCATAAAAGTCATAGAAGAAGGCAGGATTTACTTCCTTCTTTCACTCAAGTTGTGCCACAAACATCTGTGCATCTGCATCCTTGATTTTAGTCCTGAAGTCACGATAATAGTTTTGCAAATCCCTCAGCGTGCACCCAACATTCTGAAACCCACCCTCACTGATATGGAGAAGTCTATATGCCTGTGAGGTGCCAATACTAGCCTTATGATAATTGAACAAAGTACTCTTTGCCCTCTCACTAACATTACGGTTGCATCTTAACAAATACCTCTTATCTGTGACACAAAACCATGGCTGTGCTCCTCAACCTTGAAGCTATCCGATACTTCTTATCACTGCTAATCTTGACAACAATATGTGCCTCACAACCACATCTGGTTTCCATTACATTATGTGTCTTTCTCTTTTTTCTGGATTCGTCAATAATATTTTTTACGTTCTCCTTCTTGTACCCTTCCCTTGAAAAATGATAATGCTTGATTAATATTTTCTCATTTTGCTTCTTGTGCTGACCAACACGAACGGAGAAACCAGCTTCACGTGCATACAATTTGTAAATTTTCTCCACATCTGTGAGTGTATCAAACATCATTCCAACCACAGACTTCAAATGATCCATGGCGGCGGTCTCAAAACTTCTTCCTGTAAGTCCGACATCATTGGTGTCGATGGAGACAGAATCAACGATGACGGCATGATCAACGATGATGACTTGAGAGAGGGCATCCGTCCGCTGCCCGTGCACAGGATCGTACCCTGTCCATGGCTGATGCTGCTCTTTCTGCTCTTGGCTATCCATGGCGACGTCCGGGAAGGGGCAAAGGGGCGACGGGCGGTGGCGAAGGGGTAGCGGCACCCTCACCAGGTCGGCAAAGGGCCACGAGCGACGGAGAACCACGGACGGCGGCGAAGGGGCGAAAGGGCGGCGGCGCCGTCACTAGGCCGGCGGAGGGGCGACAGGCGGCGGCGAATCGCCTGGTGGAGGTGGCGTCTCTGGGAGTATGCGCGCGGGGGGGGGGGGGGGTGTTTGCATGGAAGGGGCAGGGGGGTTCGCAAAAAACCAATTTTGCATTGCTGGCCGGCAGGCGGTGAAGTGCAAATAACCCCATCTCTAACCCTATGTATTAGATTAGCATCTTGTGATCTTGATTCAAAGTTTCCAAGGTTGCATGGGCTGTCCGGTTTCCACCAGATACGTTCCCTGTTAAGCCAGCCAACCATAATTGCCGCAGTTAGTGATTATGCACCTCCTGGCTTCATCAATTTCATAACAAGTACTATTTGTCACACAAAGAGCTCCTAAAATGCTTGAACTAAAAGATATTTCCTACTCCAGTCCATTGTTCCAGTCCATTGTTGTTCCATTAAAAAGGACAGTTCAAGTCATTAACTTGATCAAAGTTTGTCAAAGTTTGCTTAGCGTTGCCCATTATAACTACAAAATATTTAAAATAAATTTAACAATTTAATTTTCATGTCGAGGTGACTAATATTCATTTATGTTATGTGTTTGCTACATGCAAGTGTGTTTTGAAAAAAAATGTAGCAGAATAATAATATTTTCACTACAAATTAAGCATGAGTTCCAAGTTTTTTATCTTCTAGAAGTAGACACTTGGAGCTTGATCCTTTTCCTTTTGCCTTTTTGGATGGAAACGTGAAACCTACGACATACTGTCCCGAGATCATCAATCCAATGCATCATTGTTGTTTCATGCCGTAGCTACCAAGAAGTGATGATTTTGTTATAGCAAGTCGACAATTAGTGGGTACCTGCACTTTCTTATGCTACGTGTACTATCCGTTTGCAAAGCCGATGGGAAGCAATTAATTTAAATAAATATTATTGGCACAGTAGAACATTGTTTAGAAAATAAAAGAAAAGTGAACTATAGTTCACCTTATTCCCAAGCCACGAGTAAATGGGCCTTCCGAAGCGCTTGAATTTTGAATTTCCCCTGAAATTTGTGGACAACACTTGCAGCTATTTCCCTAACAAAAGGGGAAAAGAGACGCTGTTTCAAGTCAAATAAAGAGGAAAAAAACAGCAGCAGCGGCGGCGGGACCCATTTAGCAGTGGGAGAGGGAGCACGCAACGCAGCAACATGCCAACAACGCAGGTGCGCCCCGCCCCTGGCTCCGCTCGCAGCTCGCTCGCCACTTCCCAATCAACTCAGGCCCGTCCTCCTTATCTGAATCGCGTGCCTGCCGGCCTCTGCCCGCTGTGCCCCACCCACCCATCGCCATGTCCCCCGCGGCCACCGCGTGCGCCACGCCGGCGGCGGCTCGCCCGCCCCTCAACACCGTCCCGGCCCGCCGGTCGCCGCCCTCCGCCGTGCGACCGCCATCCGCCACCCCCGCCCGCCGCGCCGCCGGCTACTGCTTCTGCACCGCCTCCTCCTCGGCGTCGTCGCCCTCCACCTGGGACTGGACCCGATGGAGCCGCCACTTCGACGAGGTCGAACAGGACGAGAGCTACGCGTCCCTCCTCCAGGTAATCGCCGATTCATCACCTCCGAGCCGCTAATCGAACCAATCTGATGATACGCTCCTGCTCTCGCCCGCGCAGTTCCAGCTCGAGGAGGCGGTGGAGAACGAGGACTTCGCCGAGGCCGCCAAGCTCAAGAGGGCCATCCTCGAGGCCACCGGCAACGACGCTGTCGCCCACGTCATGGCCGAGCTCAAGGTCCGTCGCTGCTGTGATATGCCTGACATCCTGTTTCATCACCGATTTGACTGAGACACGTCAGCTCTTATGCTCTAGTTTCATGTCCCACAGATTTGGATTAGGATGTGCTAGGTGCTAACAATTGCATTTGTTCTGTTTGATTGCTCTGGCTCCTCTCGATTCCTGCAGAGTGCTATAGAGGAACAGCGGTATCAGGATGCCTCAAGGTTGACCAGGCTTGCTGGAACCAGCTTGGTAATTACTAAGTCTTTTATCACAGATTGCCATGGTGCCTTTCGACCGCCTGGTGCATTCAGCAACATAGCTTTCTATAGTCAAGTTTCAGTGCCTCCAGTCCTGATCTCCCTTGGACCCTTGCTACACAAACTATTTATATGGCAAATCGCCAATTTCCTGATAAAATTGGTTAGATAATGTCTCTTGTCCTCTGGTTACTTAAATGAAGAGGTATCACCATGGATGAACGAAGATTAGCCAAAACTATCTGTAATTCTGTATCATTAAGAAAGGCACTTTTGATGCGACCCCTCAGGAATTGTGGTTGTAATGGATTCTAACCATTTTTGTTTCAGGTAGGTTGGTGGGTGGGATACGCTAAGGACACCGATGATTCCATTGGGAGAATTGTACGAATAAGCCCTGGTGTTGGGAGATATGTGGCTAAGAGCTACAGCCCAAGGTGGTTTCTCTCAGTTCATAACTTTTATCTTAAGGTTAAAATTAGGCAAGATATCATAGTGCAATTCCAACTTACAGATACTTTATGTAGGCAATTGGTGACTGCATCTTCTGGGACTCCATTATTTGAAATTTTCCTCGTCAGAGAAAATGATGAGACGTATACAATGAAGGTGCTGTGATCAAAGTGATGTTCATATTTTATTGTAATATTTATGCAGTTAAAAAAATAGAAGAAAATCTCTATTGTGCACAGATTTGATATTTATATTTACGAAAAATTAGACAGGTGGTACACTTGCGACCAACAAAAGGAACATCAAGTGCATCATCCATATCTTCGACAGCTACAGAAGGTCCAGCTAAGGTGGAGAATGAAAGTTCATCAGAAAGTAGTGCTATATCTGATAGTGTTACAGAGGAAGCAAGTACAGATACTACAGTAAAAGGAAATGAGGATGTTGAGGAGAAAGAACAAGATGTTGGTAGCAGCAAGGATAGTAGTGTTGAAGGATTAAAAAGTGTTTTGAATTTTTTCAAGTCTCGGATTCCTGAATTCAAAGTTCAAGTAATAAATGTTGATGTATCTGAGGAAACTGAATTGGCTGCAAATTCGTCGGAAGAATTAGTACAAGATGATGTGAAGAGTTCATCAGAAAACTCATTGGAAGAGCCCACCACTGAGGAGCTTGAGCAGGAGGAAGATGTTTCAGAAGAAGATATGGATGACGAGAGTAAAAGTACTGAGGTGAAGCTTTTCATCAGTGGAGTGGTTCACAATAAAGAAGATGCTGGAGCAAAATCATATGTTCGTGTTCCAGCTGAAATAAATAACATGGAAAAAGACTCCTTCGAACTGTACATTCCTGGAAAAGGTTCTGATCGAGATCTGGCTGAAACAAAGGCTGCAAAACAAAAAGTTGCAGATATGGCTGCTAAATTAGCATCAGAGCTTATGCCATCTGATGTCGCAAAGGCATTATGGGGCACAACCAAGAGCTCTTCAAAGGTAGGAATGAGTTAATGACATTGGCTTAGTTACATATGTCTGCAACTTTGAATACTATGAATATGAGATATACCTGAGTACATCAGTGTTGCAGTTGGGTAAAATCTTAAGACCTATGCACAGAAATTCTGAAAGTTTCTAAGCATTAAGGGAACTCATACCATTCTAGAGGTCTTTGTCCCTAGTTACTAGATGTGCTAATTTAGGATTACACTGCTACATCAGTAGCCTTGCATGCCTTCCAGAATAAGCAAACATGAGTGTTTGCCCAGAATATGTCCGCCGTATAGTTTCAAAAGTGTTTGCCCTGTATAAAAAGTCAAAGAAAGCTGGGGGCCCAGGAACTGGCTGCATGCTGGTTCCAACTATATCTGGGTCCTTAGATTTGGGTCCTTAGATTTGGATCTTACTCAAAAAGAACTAGTAATTTCTTCTTGCACATAACTTTTGATATCTTACTATTTCCTCAAACTGTGGATGCTAACAGATGCTATATTCTGAGAATTTCTCAGAGAGCACCTTCCAGACACCCATGTCATCTTATCCCAATTTAGGATAGTCTGATGCATCTTTTTTATGGTAACTGTCTTTTGTCACCAGTTTTTCAAACCATGTTCTATTCTTGCAAGCAAGTTAACTGACACATATGACATGATAACTGCAGATAAATAAAGAAGTTCAGGAGCTTTTAAGGCTTACATTAAGCAAGGCTCAAGTCAAGCTGACTGAGAATACCATTTTTAATCGGATTGTTATGGACACTAACAGCACAGATCCATTTAGTGGTAAAGTTTTCTCAGCTAAATTGATGATCTATTGTTGTATAGTCTGACAGTTGGTTTTTCTGGGCTTCATGTAGGTCTCTATGTTGGAGCATTTAGTCCATATGGACCAGAAATTGTGCAGCTTCGTCGGAAGTTCGGGCACTGGAACAGTACCGATGACGTTGAGTTTTTCGAGTACGTTGAAGCAGTAAAGTTGACTGGTGATCTGAGTGTCCCTGCTGGCCAGGTTCGCATTATCTCCCTTAAAAAAAGATTGTTAATAAGGCTCCCCTGTTTCACTACTGATAAAAGTTTGCAACAGATAACATTCCGTGCCAAGATTGGGAAGGGCAAGCGTCTTGAGAATCGTGGCGCATACCCAGAAGAATTTGGTGTGGTAATTTCTTTCTGCAGATCTGATTGTTCAATATATGTTTTTACTGGGATTTTGGTTTGTTTTATTCTGACAATTGAAAGCCGCCTTTAGTTAGATTCACAAGTTCTGTTTTGAGAACAAAAGTTTCGTTCCTTTTTTCTTTTGCAGATTGCCAGTTTTAAGGGTCAGGGTAGAATAGCACAACCTGGATTCAAAAATCCTCGATGGGTGGATGGCGAGCTTTTGGTGCTCAATGGCAAGGTAAAATGAAACACCAACAGTGGTTCTTTTCATTTGCTGACGCAATGCTCCTGAAATTGATATTGAGTAGTAACTGCAGGCATAATGTGCAATATGACATGCCATAACTTAACAGTTTGTTTTATGATGACATTACCTGTGTTGGTTTTTGGGAACTTATGGAATGTGGAGTTGTATCACCAGGACACAAACTTCTAAAACACCAAATATGTTAACAGGACCATGCTTAGTTCCAAGGTCAGCTCACCTTGACTCGCTTGCGTGGGCAGGGCTAACCTTGCCAGCCTGGGTGAGTGCCAAATCTACTCGCTCATGGCAGCAAGGAAAATCTTGTCCAAACCGTGCCCGCTCGTACGCAAAGACAAGCTGACCGCCTATCCGAACACGTCGCTGGCTCCAATTTCTAGCTTGGCAAGGCAGGTCTTACCCGACGGAAGCAAGCACGCCCATACTTTTAGAAATGCTGATAATACCAAATAGTAGAGCACTTGTTGGCTGTGTGAATAATATTTGGTCTTCAAGTTTTTCTCTAGACCACTTATGGAACAAATAGTAGTATTGCACCCAATCTTTTCTTAGGTTGGCACTTCTAAGAGTGTAAGATGTGAATTAAATCAATTAGAAAATAAAGAAAAAAAATCTCACCGCCATTATCTCCTCAAGTCCCGGTCATACACTTGCATGTATGCATGCCGTTAATATATCTGCGCCATTATCTCCTTAAGTCCGGGTCATACACATGCATGCATGCATGCTGTCATAAACTTTTAATCTGCATATTTGGTGCACCGTCATATAATCATGTGTGCGGTTACACAAAATTTGTACAACGCTATGATGTATTTGCTACAAGATAACATAATTATGCCGCTGTTAATAATTATTGAAATTTCATACACATTTGAAGTTAAAACTAATTCCACATTTGTCATGTTGAAATTTAGAACTGCATTACACACCCATACGTTATATTACATGTCACCTGTAGTCTGCAAAATTATAACGTGAACAAAAATAATCCCTAAGATGGCTCTCGGGAGGACTAAGGAATACGAATTTCTAGATTTGTTGCAGGCCATGTTCACCTGAGAGGGGAAAAAATAATCATTAGATCCAATACAATAATACGTGGAAGTTAGATCTAGTAGGAAGATATTGCCCCTATTTTCGGATTTAAAATGCATATAATAAATATTTAATCTATTACCTCCTAGGAGGTAATATGTCTTTAGATCTACGGTCCACGTTTATTTGGGAGTACCTTAGCTAAACCCCTATATAATATGTGCTCCTGGTTTTCCAAGCTGGTGTCCGTTATTTTTATGCAAATTAGAGAAATTGCATGAAGGTGTTTGCGTAGCTAGACAACTACATCTTGCCAGTGGATTTGGAACTGTTTATACAACTCACCTATTTCTATCAAAATTTGGTGTAGTTGCAAGATTGCCCTTGACGTGCAGCATATTTTGCAGAGCACAATCCCACACCTTGGAGGTGCTGAGCTTGGTTTCCTGTACAGCGTACCCGAGCAGAGTTTTCTGGTTCTCTTCGACCGGCTTAATCTTCCTGAGTAACGAGACTGCCGAAATGTGCTGATTCTCACATGCAGATTGTATGAACAGTTGAACATGGAGGGCAGCCCCAGTTTCAAGTGATTGAACAGGTCACCTGTGGCTTTTTTTCCCGTCGGCCTCCGAGCTTCCAGACATGCCCGCGTCCTCTTTTCTGCTCCTACTTGGCAGGAGCTTATCTGCCAGACTCTGAGCGTGAGGGGAAGCTGACCTCGTTGGGATAAACTAACGGAAGAGTCTTGATATGATAGTAATAGCACCATGTTATGCTCGCGAATGACGCAGTATAGATGTGTATTTTGTATGAGCGTGACAGTTTTGTGAGTTTTATTTTTCTCCGTTGCTTTCCGTTGAGCTAGAGAAGGAAACCAAAATAAACAAATCCATTCTGGTAATAAGGCAATAAACAAATAATGTCTATGTTGTGGCATGACTTATGAGTTATGAATATGATGACTAATCTATCTGCTGCTATAATATGGGCATGGCGCTGTCCTAGGTTTTGATGTTTGAGTTCTGGTAAGGCTGAAGAAAAGAAATAGAGATGGTTGCTGTTCGTTAGTCGTTGCCTCGCTCAACGTGTCACCGAGTAATTAGCAAAGCAGGGCATAAAAAAGATTCCGTTGCCGGGACTCGAACCCGGGTCTCTCGGGTGAGAGCCGAGTATCCTAACCAGCTAGACTACAACGGATTGCTGGTCTAGTGGCGAGATTCAACTCTTTCAAGGTTAACAAGTATATGTCTACAAAGCAGGAACATTGAATCGCATTGGATTTCTTCCTTGTTGCAGAAGTTTCAACCGATACTAAGCGAACAATTTATGTATCAAACATATTTTCACTGATAATTCCAGTGTACCAAAGATATCTTCAGAGTTCAGAGTGGAATTGGCATGAACCTGTAAGCCGAACGGTCAGAGATCACGTATTCACGTGGGACGAAAACGAAAAAAAGACAAGTTTCCTCACAAAAAGGTGAGACCGGGTATAAGTTGTGACACATCTACATCCTCACAAAAGTAAACTTGCCTTCTTTGTGTTTTCCGCCAGTTACAATGTTTCCAGATCTCAGCATCCTATCCCGTCCCAGTAAGCCGAGTAAAAAAGATGAACTGATTTTACTACATTTCAGAAAAGGAACGTCTTCACATGTTTACCAATAGGACACCGATCTTCGTCTTCACATGTTTACCAATAAGACACCGATCTTCGCTTCAGCTTCCTCAGCACTTGCATCAAACTGTCCATCAGGGAAATTACCAGTAGTGCAAGACTTACAAATCTAAGCCACCCCTATATGCCACTGTCTATTATCCACAGATCATGTCAGGTTCTCTTGTCAGATTGCTATCTCCATTCAGCGCCTTCAGCAAAATGGGTCAGCCGAGAGCCAACAACCATCACATGAAATTCAGGAATGTGGAGGACAGTGCTACTCTATTCGCATCTGATTCACCCTGCTAAACCAAACTGAATGTAGTATCATGTGGAAAATGTCATACTTGACGGGATTTGGATGCCATAGAAAATGCTTCTGCACCCTTTTCACATTTGATTGCAGGGTGATGTATCGACTCTCTGGTATGCCCAGCAGGATATCCTTCAGCTTCGGTACATCTCTCTCTGCTACCACCACAGAGAACGAACTCCAGTTGAGTGCATCATCGAATGGAAGCACAAAGTTGTCAGCAATTATTACTGGAACACACTCATAGTATATTGCCTCAACTATCCTTGGGCTATTCACCTCGTATCCCATGGGACAGATACAATACTTGCTCGACTTCATATGCTGAACATAATTCCTCCTCCTAGTGATTCGGTGTGGCAGCTTACTATATATTCTCATATCTGGATCCTTGTCACCCCAATACTTGAGAAGTACAGGTCGAACTCGACCGTGCATCTGCCCTGCAAAGAAGGCAAGGATAGTTCTCTGTGCAACTGGTCTCCCCCCAATATCTCTTAGAGGTCTTCTTGGTGCTCTAAGAAATGTTTCTGGAAGCGAAACGTCTTTCCCACGGACAAAAACTCCTTCAGACAGATCTGCATTGCAGAGAGCTTTAATAGTATTCTTCCGCAATTCATCGTGCAATTTGGTTGTGTAAGGCCCCTGCAAGAAAAGACAATGTCAAGAACATAAATTAATTTCAAATTCAATGCAAATATCTGATTTATTAAATAGTTAACCAAACATTTTCTGAAAAAAAGCTGATCAAATAAGAGTAAAAAATGCATAAATACAGGTCCATATTTTACATGGTCATTCAAGGAAGAAAAAAATGCAGTGGAGAAAACATACCCAGTCATGGCAGGCAACAAAGAAATGATCAGCTCCTTTTGTCCTATTCCAATATGGGTACTTGGCAGAGATCATATCAATGTAATTTTTGACAAAGATAGACAATGGCTCAATAGTATTTGAGCCAGGCACATAAAGATTATGCTCCAGTTGACGAGAACTATATGGGAGATAGAATAAATGGGCTCTATTTGGATCTCTCACAACAAAATTCTGGTTTGTCTCCATCAATTTCATAAACCATCCCTCAGATGCATAGATGCCTTTCAACTCTGGGGAATGGAAAATGGGTTTTGCTCCATCATGATATATGAAAACCTTAAGAAGTTTCTCCATCAGTTCATAACTCCTAGAAGCATGAGTTGAACACATGTAATAAGTCAACTACTGAAATGAAACAGCCGATGTACAGTACAGCCCAACATACAAAAAGTAGTGTAGTTGAATGGAAAATGGGTTTTGCTCCATCATGATATATGAAAACCTTAAGAAGTTTCTCCATCAGTTCATAACTCCTAGAAGCATGAGTTGAACACATGTAATAAGTCAACTACTGAAATGAAACAGCCGATGTACAGTACAGCCCAACATACAAAAAGTAGTGTGATACTCCCTACGTCCCAAAAAGAATGACATCCTGGGTTTTTTTCAGACAGGTTAGGGGTGAATGGAAAAGACGTGTGTCCCTAATTAATAGGTGTGGGGATAACTAAATGGAATCCCAGAAAATGTATTTGGTGTGAATCCCAGAAATGCAATCTTTTTGGGACTTTAAATGCCAGGATGTCATTCTTTTTTGGACGAAGGGAGTAAGCTAGAAACACAACGCGTCACATTAGGAACTTAAATTATCATTGCAGCTTCCTTTATTTGGTATTTCAGGTCACATGCTACAGAACACCCAATGCAGAATTGTACTTCGCAAAAGGCAGGCAATAAACAAAGTATCCCAATAAGATACACAGATGTAGGTCAATAAAATAGAACAGCTCCACTAAGGGATCATAGTGTCCAGCAAATTACAAATAGTTATCTTTATGAACAGAAGGACAAATAAGAATGTTGTTTACTACACAACTGGGCCTTCAATCCTTGTTTAGGAATTATGAAATATACCAATTGCAAGTCAGACAATATGCAGCCAAACAAATGCCTTACCTTTTAAACACAGACACATTCCGGAACAGGGGTGCATATAGATCAGGGTCATCTGATGTCAATGGTGCGTTAATGATCTCTTTCTTCACATATACAAGCTCGTCGTCAGCTGCTGTTGACCAAAGTGGTGCCTGCTAAATTGACAAGACAAGAAAAGTATTCTTACAATTTTGACTCCTAATATTAAAAAATTTAAACTATATCCAAAAGGAGGCAAAGCATCAACCTCTGGCCTTAGAGGCAGAACAGGTTTCCTATCCATGTCATGCTCTCCATTGACATCAGAGCTCATTGTAGGCACACCACTAGAAACGGGCTTCACAAGTAAGGAGGTTAAGAAAAATAAAACATTTAGTTGCTAAAGAAAAACTCCATCCATGATTAGATATGTACCTCTTGGAGAAGAGCTGAATCTTTTGGTGGGTTTCCCTGAAGTATCAGTAACCTTTTATTAGAAGAAGTTAGATAAAACGCAATTTTATTTAAAAAACAGTTTTCACATGGTTCTTATTTGCATGATTTTGAAATATAACACAGCATGCAACAGTTAAATGCACTTGTACGCCCCCATGGAATCATTTTAAAAGGGAACCTATGCATAACTAGAGCATACCACGACATGCAATTCCATTCCTAGAAGATATGTCAAATTTTGCAGTGATCCATATACCTTTATCTCAGGACGTTCGCGCTCCTCCATTGAACCATCATCAAAATTCTCTGCAGGCGACGACGAAGGGACCAAGAACATAGAAGTTGCTGGTATTGGGTCAATCCTGCCTGACAAATTAGTCTGAAAACACACGGTTGGTTTTATGCAATCAGATTCAACGGTATCCCATTGACCTTATTTATATGCACGCTGAAAATAAAAGATGATTTATAAATTGTTACTATATCAGGATTTGTTTGAATTCCCAAAAGTTCTCTTAAAATTTGCCACGATTATAACAGGGTTTTACACCTAATGTACTCAGGAATTTAAAATCTGCCACCAATTAGTTGTTGATTTGCAATTGAAATTCAGACGCAGGTTCGCCAAATTTCTCCAAGTAGACAAAATTTCGAATTAAGCCACGGTAAAGTGTAAACAGGCACCATCTAGCCATTAAATGGTTGCCATTTTTCTTTCCAACCTCACAATGGAACCCAGCACCTACCTCGCCGAGGGAAGGAAGCGGCGCTTCGGCGGGTGAAGGCGAGGAGGCGGCGGGGCCCGCGAAGCTTCCCGCCACGGCCGCGGCCACCACCGTCTCCTCGCGGGCCCCGCCGGGGAGGGGGCGCATGAGGTAGGCGCGCCACCGGCTGGGATCCTCCGCGGCCGAGGATGCAGCAAGGAAGAGCGCGAGGGCCGCGACAGCGGCGCAGGCCGCCACCACGCGGGGCCGGGACAGGAACTTGCGCGCCGTAGACGCATGCTGCGGGGTGGCGTGGTGCGGCATTGCGGGGGATGCAGCCGCAGGAGGAGTGGTAGGGATGGCGGCGCTGGCCGCTGCGACTGGAGGACAGTGTGGGCTGCGGAGTAGAGGGACGGCGACGTCGGCGAGGGGTTTCGGTGCCGTTTGCCGTTGCGTGTCTCGGGGTCGGGGTCGGGCCGTCGGGGAGACAGCGGCGGTGGGTGAGAATTGACGGTGTTGCCCTCGGTACCACATGGTCAGTTTCCTTTCCGGCCAAGATTTTCCAGCTAACAAATCTTTTCCTGCCCTAGGAAATGCTAGCAGATCATTTTCTGCGCTTGTAAGATGCGTACCCCCTCCGTTCAAAATACACGTCAAACATTTTTTTACTTCGACTATCAATATAAAAGGTTATATAGATTGGAGAACTAAAGTGCTTTGAAAACATTTAATTGCATTTCTTTGAAATGTCATGTTTGTATAGAAAAAATTGGCCAAAGCTTCACATTTTCGATTATGTCAATGTAATAGACATCATTGTATTTCGAACGGGAAAGAGCACTCCATCTGTCCCAAAAACAAGTCATATGTGATTTAAAATTTGTAACAAATAAGTTATTATACTCAATTTAGCATGCGAGCATACGACAATCACGTCAATATGCCTAATAAGACAATCGAGATCATTTTAATACCTTCTACCTTTCTACTTGTACTCTGAAGTGAGACTTTAGCAAACCATTTATCGTTTCCATCCACTTTGCAAAAATGCCAAGTGAGGCTCCTCTACCAATCCCTTGCTATGAGAATCAATTTGTCATCATGCAAGAATTGCTGTAGCACGAACCAAAATTTCCTTTAGCAAAACAAAATCAATGCTCATGTATGCTTGTGTGCACATATCTCAGATTATCAGCACAGACGTACAGCTTCTGTCGATAGGCATGTTATCTATCATTGAAAAAATACATATAACAAAAGTATAAATATATGTTCTAAATCGGAGACTCAAATTCGGGTAGTCAAGTTCCACCACTAGAAGCCTAATCAGCAAAAGCTAAACTTAAGTTCAATATATATGCTTAGTGATATGGTTTCTGCTGCCGCTGCTGCTAGCAAAAGTTTGGTCTTGCCTAAGACAGTAGTAGCCATATGAAAAGAGCTCCATATCTTTTTTCTACTGATAATATGAGAGAAGTAGTAGCAGATGCTAAACTTTAGCCATGTCACATCGAATGTTCGGATGCGAATTAGAAGGATTAAACATGAGCTAATTATAAAACTAATTGCAGAACCCCTAGGCTAATTCGCGAGACAAATCTATTAAGGCTAATTAATCCATCATTAGCAAATGGTTACTGTAGCACCACATTGTCAAATCATGGACTAATTAGGCTTAATAGATTCGTCTCGCGAATTAGACTCCATCTGTACAATTAGTTTTGTAATTAGCCTATGTTTAATACTTCTAATTAGTATCCAAACATCCGATGTGATAGGTGCTAAACTTTAGCACGTGGGAGCCAAACAGGCTCTGATATGAGAATTTTCCATACTGATTTTGTCCGAGACAGTAGTGACAGTCGTACTGATGACACTCTTGGCTAGATGAAGAATGCATCACAGATCATACTACTCGACCATACGCACGCTTATATAGGAATGGATCCAAATCCAGTCCCTCACCCGCTCGATCCATCTCCCTGATCATACGAATCGGATGGGGGACACATTTTTTTTAATAGCTACGTCTTCCTCCATTCCAAATTATACGTCATTTTGATTTTTTGAGATTCATAGATTTTATTACGTATCTAGACATCTACTGTATCTAGGTGTTATGCACCTATAAAAAACCAAAACGATCTACAATTTGGGATGGAGTAAGTAGTATACTGGATAGAATAATATTTTGAGCCGGAAGCTGACGCATGGCTGATCGGTGCAGATCGAATCATATCCACGTCATCGTAATGGGACGTGATGACGATGACGCGCTCGATCGATCTGGCACCGCCGGAGTTAGCCATGGCTGGCTAGTCATCGAGGCACCAGCAGCGGTAGTCCGGCGTGGAGAGCCGGAGCAGTTCCTCGGGCGTCATGCGCTCCAGCTCCCGCTGCCTCCACGCCGGGAACGCCTGGTCCGCGCTGGCCGCCGGCTCGTCGGCGTCGCCGCCACGCCTGGTGTGGCCCTGCTCCTTCATCCTGCGGTAGAGGCGCATGGCGGCGACGCAGTCCTCGTAGGGGTGCTGGTGCCCCGTCTGGATCTCGTACCCGAGGTAGGTGCGCGTGAGGAACCTGAGCGAGTTGCTGAGCTTGCTCGTCTTCATCAGCGGCGGGTACGCGGCCGTGTCGCGCTTGAGGTAGGCCGGGTAGTCCATCCCCAGCGCGTCGAGGTCGTGGTCCAGGCCATGGCCCACCAGCAGCCTGGCCCGGCCCCGGCTGGTGCGCACCTTCCACGGCTGCTCGCCGGCGAGCAGCAGGTCCTGCACCCGCCGCTGCGCGGCCTTCACCGTCACGGCGCCGCCGCCGTCGCGGAGGTTCTCCGGCCGGATCCCCGTCGTCTCGTACCGGTAGTGCGTCACCGGGATGAGCGGCTTCACGAAGGCCTCGTACACGATGTTCTCCTGCTCGTCGACGACGCACACCCGCGCCACCACGTCCAGGGAGCCGTCGCTGCCGGCACCGACCATCTTGCAGCCCAGCGCCAGCGCCCGCCCACTTCCTCCTCCCTGGGGCGGCGCCGCCGCCTGCGGCGTCCTGGGGGTGCGCGCGAGCGTGCAGGAGGCGCGGTGGTGGGGCGTGACGCGGAGGCAGATGGCGCAGCCGCGCGCGGCGAAGGCGTCGGCGCAGGCGGTGGCCTTGGGCAGCGTGGAGCCGCCGACGCCGAGGTGATCGCGGAGCGCCTCGAAGGAGCGGCAGTGCTTGCCGCAGAGGCCGCAGCGGGGCTCGTGCGCCGAGTGCCGCGCCGCCCGCATGTGCTCCACCAGGTGCTCCATCTTGTTGAACTGCCGGAAGCACGCCGCGCACCTGTGACGCCTGCCATAACGCAATCACATTTTTCAAGGGTTGGTTAGAATAAGATATTATACTACAAATTAAAGCATGTTTAAGCTGTCTAATTGTGCCATCAAAAGCATGCATGCAAGTGTTATGTCCCCTTGGGCCTTGCCTTCGTCTAAAGAGACTGAAGTGATGCTGAAGTGCTGAACCCTTCAGCGAGGTCTGAAGAGAGTAGAGAAGTTGCAACTCACCCATGAGCATCAGAGGAGCTATCCATCGTCAGTCAGTTCAGTCAGTTCGTCACTAGCACAGCTCACTGAACCTGTCGATTGGTGTCGGTCGAGCTGTCGCGGCGAAGGCTGCGCACGGGTGCCTGGCTATTTATACGTGCGCGGCAGCAGCCGGATGGGATCAGATTCTCTGTCGTCCTCTCGCCAGTGTGTTGTCATTGTGATCCACGCATCCGCCGATGTCCCTTCGCCGCCTGCGACAACCGCTCGCTCGCTCTGCTGAATAATCTTTCTGCAGTGTTTGTGGCATGCAGACATTGTTCTAGGATTGCCACTCTGCTGCCAACAACTGTACATCACACTTTTTTTTACTTTCCATGAGATGTAGGAGAATTAGTGCCGGCATTATCGAGAAAGAATCTTATTACTACTTGATCACTGCAGTTCTTTGTTGTGTCCCAAGTCCCATGAATGAAAGAACTTCAGTGTTCTGCAAAAAAATGGTACGAAATCTCTCTGAAAATTCAGTGCATGGTAGGTTGCAAAAAGGTAAATTCCGTTTCTCTGCAGGATTTCGTTCATGGAAGTAGGTTAACTCATCTGCAAAGTACAGTGCAGGACACTAAGCTTGAGTACTTTGTGTCTCTTAACTGAACTGTCGTGAAGAAAGCTCGAACAGCATTGTGTCAATCATCAGACATCGCCACCGTTCTTTTATCCTTTACCTACTTTATGCAAAGCTCGCTTGATGCTCAGCTACTTGCAAAGATGATTGATGCTGTCGCTTCTTGTCCATATGAGTTCATAGTTACAGTACATATTGAATCTCGCAATGCTTAGCTCATCCATCCGTCCTATCCTTGTTTGTTGATTTAAGTCCCCAATTTGTCTGAACACCGCTGTCAGCACAACTCCGGTTACTTGCAATTCTCATCACACCTTTTCTGTTCCAATCTTAAACTGCAGGCTGCAGAACAAAAACATGAACAGGCACAGCTCTAGCTCATCTAGCACAGGTTCGTCAGACTGCAAGCTGCCAAATTTAGAACACAGGAGCCGGATTGTCCGGCAGATGCATGCAAGGCAACACAGCCGAGGCTGGGAATGCAGGGAGCACGGACAGATCAGTCGGTCTGCCAAGAAAAGGAAAGAGAGATTCCCCGGTCAAAAGAAAGGTTTGGAAAAAGCAGGAAACAGGGACGGATCGATCAGCAGATTCGGGATATTCAGATGCGATTCCGATCGGGGAAATCTTTTCCTTTTGGCCCGAAAGAAAAGAACGGACAATGGCGCAGGATCTTTTTGGCGCTGAGGATAGGGGATATGCCGTGAACATACCGCTGCCCTCGGCCGGCTTTCTGACGGATCGAATGAATCCGGATGGGAACACGGCATACATCTTGGTATCTTGCTGCGTGTGGAGCGGGTGAGCGGCCGCGTGCGTGCTGATCGCCAAGGGGGGACGGGGAATGCGAGCGCCGATGCTCTCGTCTCGCCCCCGCTTTGCCGCTTTGCTCGATCGTGCCGTGACGCTGTGCGGGGAATAGATTCAGAAAGCAGGTGATCTGATCGCAACATGACGCCCTTACATATTATTCCATGTCGATGGAAGCCGTAGCCTTTGGCATGACATGTCGCGCAGCTGATGCAGCACGTCAGGCAAGAGATCGATCTCCGGGTGGTGGCAGGTGCGCGGCATCTAGATCGTTCAAAGCATGAGTAGTACATCCTCTGTTCCAAATTGCAAGTCGTTTTATATTTTCTAGATGCATCTACGTATGATGGATGTCTATACAGTGGCGGAGCTAGGAATTTTAAAGAGCACAATACATCCAGCTAATAATGACAAGCAATGCACATGAATATATTATATAACATACATATAATATTAGAAAATCATGTTAAATTCAAATTAAGATATTAAAATGATTTTCCAGTACACAATTTCAAGACTTAGATAATGAAACACAAAAGATAAACCTAAATGCTATTCGGTAACTACGGCGGCACATGAGCAGGGTTACGAGGCAGCCGCATCTTACGACTCTTTAAGTTTTGAAACCGTCGAAGAATAGTAGCTTCATCAAGTGAATTCAATAGTTCTCGCTCAATATAGCACACCATCAAGTTGTTGAACCAATCATCAACAATCTTATTGCGGGATTTAGACTTGATAGTCTTCATAGCTGAGAAAACCCTTTCAACAGTTGCTGTTGACATCGGCACCAACAATACCAATTCAATGAGCTTGTAGACCAATGGAAAAAGCAAATGTTTTTCAGTTTCAACCATTTTCTAGGACAAACTTGCAATATCTTTGCAATTAGCAAAGGCAGCATGCCTCCTTACATGAAGAATATAGGTCTCCAATTGTCCCCTTATGACTCCACGATCATGATTTGAGAAATTATCATCATAAATTTCAACAAGCCGAGCAAGCTTGTTGACATCAAAACTAGAGAAAGAGTTCTTTGGATCAAGACAAGAAAAGCACATCAATAGCTTTGTCGTCACTTCACTAAACCGATGATTCATCTCAGCACATATTTTATCAAGAACAACATAGAAAATCCCAACACGATAATGATGAAGATTAGTAATGGTAAATCCATCACGCCTTGAACGACCCCTCACTGGTATTTCCTCAGCCATATTTGGAATAGGAATACCATTCACATCACAAAATTATCTTGCCTCATCAAATAAGTTATCCCAGCCACTTTCTCTCATAGTGTTAAATTGAGCTTTTACATCATGGATAAGATATATAGTGCAATCAAGATTAACAGCAAAAGGAACACTAATATTGTGAGAAAAGCAATATAGTAAGAAAGGAACAGCTGAATAAGAACTAACCTCAAGAGCATTAACAATATTGAGACCTTTTGTTTGTAAGGCGTGTGAGAGCTCATTTGTGATGCCAAGCAACTTTAAAATAAGCACCATAATAAAAACAAATTCAAAACATTTCATTTTTTTTTATCAAACCAGCTGCTTGATTTGGCACTCGTGCATCTTCATTAACTATTTGAAGGACCTTTATCACTGAGTCCCACATTTGGGACAAGCGAACCAAAGTAACATGATGTGAACCCCATCTAGTATCCCGAGGCCTAGCAAGGACAGTTTCTTGATTCAAGCCTCTTCCGGTAGGTACCTCGTCAGTTTCAATAGACCGCAGAGTATTTTGACGCTGGTTTTCAATTAGTTTGTCCCTTCTCTTGCAAGATGTACTTGTTGTGGTCACAATCAAAGATATATACTCAAAGAAATCATTGACAGAAGAGCAACAATTCGCAATAGAAACAACAACCAACTGTAATTGATGGGCAAAACAGTGAACATAGAATGCATATGGGTTTTCATCTAGAATCTTTTTTTTGCAGCCCATTAAATTCACCTCTCATATTCGGAGCCCCATCATATCCTTACCCTCGTATCCAAGAAACTGATAATTTGTGCCTATCAAGGACTGCAAGCAATGCTTCCTTTAATGCATCAGTTGTAGTCTCTTTGACATGTACAAGAGCAAGAAATCTTTCAACAACATTCCTTTTATAATTCACATACCTGCAACAGTGCAACAATTAAACAAAATACTAATAAAACTGAATATTGTACAGATTACACAACTATAATAGAACCGACATAATATACTAGTTGCTAACCTTAAACTAACAACTATTTGCTCTTTTACTGATATATCACGTGATTCATCAATGAGAACAGAGAATGGCCTATTACCAATCTCTTCCATAATTGCTTCAGTTATTTCTTCTGCACAATACCATGCAAGATCCTTTTGGATATCATGGGAAGTCATCTTAGAATTTAAGCCACCTCGATTATAGGCATTCCTGACTTCTTCATTATTGTCTTTTAGAAAATCTATCAACTCTAGAAGATTGTCTTGTTCAAAGAGGAAGAAGATTCATCATGCCCGCAAAAAGCTAGGCCTTGCTTTAAGAGATATCTTGAACATCGTAAAGTAGAAGTTAAACGAGTTTGGTATAATTCTTCCGATTGTTTACTAGCTCTGTTTAATACTCTCTGCACACTCTGTCTTTGATTTTTAAAGTCATCATATTTCTGAACACACTTGTTGTGAGCACTACCTACACCACCAACATGTTTAGGTAATACTTTGTATGCATGTTTCCAATCTCTCCAACCAATTTTGTTAAATACATCATAACTAAAATGATGTGCCCTCCCTGGATGCTTGAAAAGGAAGAAATAAAAGTAATAACCAGCATCTTTGGATTAACTATATTCTAACCAATTATATTTTTTTATACCAACCCATAGAAAAACCCCTTGAGCCTGGATCTTTCAATATATTTGTTGGTTGTGATGGACCTTTCAATATGTATGCTCTTCTAACTTGGTCTTGAATTTCAGAGGCATACTCATATATTTATTTTCTAAGAGCGGGACCACGTACAATTTCATTAGAATTAAACTTACCGGTGAAATTGTCCATGTTTGGTTCTGGTTCCAGATGACCTGGAGCTTCACGTGGCTCTTCTATGTTTGGATTTCTTTTAGGTTCATTACTTCCACCACCACCAGCATCAGCATGAGGAGAGGTCCTTCAATCAACAAAAAATGCCTCTTCCCTAAATAAAAAAATGTAACCTGTACATATTAAATAATTGAAATTAACCTATGCATATTAAATAACTGAAATTATTCAAATTAATTACCTTTGCCTCGCCGGACTTCGGCCACCGCCAGCCGCAGTTCCTCTCTCTCACTAGACACAGTGTTGTAGTAGCTCGGGAAGGTCAAATTGATTGGAGATTGGAAAAGAGATAGGACAAAGAGATAACGAAGAAGGGTTGGAGCAGACCTAGGAACCGATTGGGGTTGAGGTCGGCGTGCAGAGCATCGCTTCGGCCTCCCCGCCCTGGAGTAATGGCGTCTTCTCGGTCTCCCATCCTCCGTGCCGCAAGTCCGCAACCCTCGAGCGCTTTCGCTCCGTGACGCCTGGGAGCCGGGAGCGGAAGCG
This sequence comes from Setaria italica, assembly GCF_000263155.2. Lineage (NCBI taxonomy): Eukaryota > Viridiplantae > Streptophyta > Magnoliopsida > Poales > Poaceae > Setaria > Setaria italica. Next base: position 6,180,975 of record NC_028454.1, on the reverse strand, counting down.
GCACCCCTCAGCGCTGGCCTTTTGCTCTATACTTGGCCTTTGGGCCTAAAGCGCAAGTAGCTAGGGAGCCCGAGCAACGGCCCAGGGTGGCCGGGCCTCGGCTCCACCACTGTGTCTATACGAATTTAGTAAAGTTAAAATGATCTACAGTTTGAAAATGAAGGGAGTAGTTGATCGCTTATTGTCCCTCTTGCATGCCCTTCTGTGCAAGCGCTTGGCATGAGTCTTAGCCTCCGCGTAGTTGGTGTCAACAGGAATGTGTGGTAGCGCTACAGTGCGCCACGTTCCTCGTCCTAGGAACGCAGGAACAATCCGGCCTTTGTCAAAACCTTTATGAGGTATCGTACGTGTTTACCAGAATACCAGTGCATGTTCTTGGATTCCATCGACCTGAGAACTCGGTGATACTGATCGTGATCAAAACCGGAATTTGGTTTTGTATATGTTCCAAGGTTTAGCACTAGCACACGTTGAATGTGTGGGATCTGTTGCTGTATTCTCATCAGGCGTGTTTCTTTCTTGCTACTATGTGTTTGTTTGTTTCTCACCTTTTCTTTTTCTTTATTTTTCTGAAAGTCATTTTCTTGGGAGGATCACCTATTATAGCCTAGGAGAAAGGATGTAGAGACGGGCTAGTTTAGGAATTTTCTGGAGAGAATGAATGGGCTGGAGGCCCGATGAAGCCCATTTTCATTGGGCTACTCTGGGAGGCCAGCAAAAGGAAGAAGAAAAGGGAGCCCAAAGCAAATGGAGTCCTCTAGAAGAACAAAAGCAAAAACAAGTCCACACGATGCACTGATTACTGCTCCCTTAAGCTAAGCTAAGCTAAGCTTCCGTGACCCTCCACGTCAGCTCGCCATCAAGCCTCCTCCTCTTCCGTTTTGCCACTTGGTGGCGTGTCCTAATCGCAGGGCAGAAGCACAGACTGAAACTGACCAAGCAAGTGGTGGTGTTGTTCTACGAGGGAAGTCTCAACTGCTGCTCGTCCTGCCCCTAGTATGATTAAGGCAATTAACCCATCACAACTCACAAGATATCATATGGTACCGGAAGATTAGATTAGATTAGATTGTAGTAAAGGTGCGCATCCGACACGCCACAAGGGGTGCATCTCTCCGTGTCTCCCCTGCCTGCATGCGCCGGGCCACCACCTGAATCTGAATGAATTGGCCATCGTCATATCATCAGATACATATATGCATATATCCAGATCGGCCAACCTAGCGCCGTACTGTAGCCCACCGCCCACAGCCACACACATGAATGGGAATCGTTGACATCTTTGAACGAAATGAGTCTGTTGGAGTTGCCTCAAGTGCAGTAATCTGAGGGCTGAGGCGGCATCAACGTTTAGTTGTTCATGTCATAGTAATTGAGCCGCGAAACCAATTGTTGCCAAGTTCCGATTTTTATTTATCCAGTCTAAATTTCTTCTTTTTAATATAATCGGCAGCTCTCCTGCCGGCACTAGTAGAGAACTCACCTTCCATACGCCCTCTTTTATCCCGGTTTAAAGTTGGCCTGGGGCAAAAGGTACTTTAGTCCCAGGTCAAATATCAATCGGGACTGAAGACTCCCCTTTAATCCCGGGTCAAAAATCAGCCACCCGTGGGGGACCCTTTAGTCCTGGGTGAAAAAATCAGCTACCCATGAGGACCTTTGGTGGTAAGACCAACCAGGACTAAAGGTCACCATTTTACTCCCGATTGGTGTTACCACCTGGGACTAAAGCTCACGACACCAACTGGGAAATGGGGTCTTTTATCCCGGTTGGAAACACCAACCGGGATAAAAGGGTCCCCACGGGTGGCTAAAAAAGAATTAAAGGCCTGGGATCCTTTTTATCCCGATTTGTAATACCAATCGGGATAAAAGGGGATTTTTAATCCCAGTTGGTGTTTCAAATCGGGATAAAAGAGTCCTCCACGGGTGGCTAAAAAAGAACTAAATCTCTCGAAACTTTTTAGCTCGGTATCTTTTATCCCGGTTGGTATTACAAATCGAGATAAAGGGTCCCAAGATTTAGTACAAAAGGATTGCATCCCCTCTATAGTTAGATGTGGTGTGTAGGTGAGATGGTAAGGAAGCGACGCGCGAGGCTTGAGGTTGTGGGTTTTTGAATCCCACGGACCACGCATGCACATATTTCGCGTGACTTATAGCTTGCGACGTGCGCGTGTGGGCGGCCTGCCTCCTCCTGTTGGTATTACTAACCGGGATAAAAGGGGCCTTGTCCTGACTAAAGGAAGTCTTTTATCCGCACCCCTTTTATCTCGATTGAGTTATCCCGGATTGATTTTTGGGAGATTTTCACCCTACCGACCAAAACTAATACCGAGTTTTCTACCTGCGCAGGTTCGTTTTCAAAAAAATTATTGCCAAGTTCACATGTGCTCCGGCAGAACCAAATGGCGGTTCGTGGTGGAGTGGCAGCAAGTTATCCTTCCTGCAGCTCTCGGCTCGGAACAGCGGCAAATTAAACCATCATGGATCATCATCATCATCACGGCCTAATTAAGTACGGCACACCTAGCTACTGTAGTAATCAAACATCAAAAGATCACAAATATCTCGTTTAAACAAAACAACCGACTAGGTAGCAGCTTTGGGGGTTTCTAGAAGAGAACAACTCCATCGGCGGTGTGCTGCTAGCTAGCTACTAGGCCAGTGTGGCGCGTGAGCTAGCAAAGCCCGTTTGTTCAGTCCGTGAGCGGTGGAGCGTCTGTCTCTACGCCATGGACCAAGGATTACATTCATCTCCTCGGCAACGGCCATTCAAAGTGCCGCCGGTCTTCTCGTGACCGCGAAGCTGCTGCTAGCTGCCATCATCATAGCATCACGGTCATGGATCCCAATCCCGGCCGGCAGGCACCGTCAGCTAGCAACAACAGCTACTACTCCAGCCAGCTAGTAGCATCACACGAGTCGCTTTGGCGATGATGAGAAAAGATCAGACCCCCGGGTGCGGTGCCTTGCACTTTGCTCTCCCACCTTTTCCCCTGCGCGTGTCCGATCCGAAAGTGATGTCCGTGCGACGACCACGACCCGCCGCCCCGGCGCTCATCATCGTTTGGTCTTTCTCGAAAGGAACAAAGCGCGGGCACGATCGATCCATCGATCTGACATGTCTCTCGCTCGCTTTCCACGTGGCTGTACACTATACGTGGATCGGCCAATCGCGGTGTCACGTTCGTGGTACTTCAGTAGTTAACAGTTGACACAACCTAGGGTTAGGAAGCCGACGAGAGTACCATAGGGATGGAGACTGTTTTTTCTTGCATTGTAACAATTGCTATCCTAGTACTATATATTATGAAAAATCAGCATAGTTTTGGTTGGAGAGAGAGAGCATATTTCAAATGTTAATAACACCCCTAATGCTAACATTCTTCTTACCTCTTCACATGTTGGCTGCAACTATTTTGATTTTTTGTAGGAAATCCATTTTAAAACTTCAACATAATGTTTTAGAAGTTCCAGGTATTAGAATAGTTTATTTTGTTTTAGACGTGCTAAACCTCACTTAAAAAATAAATTATTTTATTTTAAAATTTCTAAAAATATTTTTAAAAGTTCTGAATTTTCCAAAAAAATGTGTTTAAAATGTAAAGATATTCTACCCAAAAAAATTCCCTTGCAACTCAATGAAGTTGTACATTATCATTTTATCGAACTAGGTTCTTTGTTATGGTATTTCCAACTTTGGTTCTTTTGCAATAGTTTTATCAATTTAGTTCTTTACAAAAGCTACCTCCTCCGTTACAAATTGTAAGTCGTTTTGACTTTTCTAGGTTCATAGATATTATTATGCAACTAGATATATGTGTGTTGACACCGAATGTAGGAAATATGCTCTGAAAGGAAGGAATCGGCCGATGATGCAAAAGTTCCAACAGTTTGGCATCCAAGGGAAGCTCACGTATGGGAGGTTGCTTTATAGAATAAAATATTCTGGAGATAAAGTTGGTTAGGGATAAGATTGATTAGAGATAGAGTTGGTTTAGTTAGAGATAGAATTTTGATTAGAAAAGATTGTGCACGTAACTTGCCTTGTACGTGGTTAGATGCCAATTATGTAACGTCAAAGGCCATCCGCCCTATAAATATAAAGGGTCCCAGTCATTGTAATTATCATCACACGATCAATATACAACACATTTATCTTTTATTTACCTTTTCGGCTTCACGCCATTGCATTAGGAGTAGGAGTAATGTAGCTTCTCGACGAGTTCCTTCTAGCAAGCTGGGCTGCATCGACCTCGATCTTCGGCGAGCTGCAAGTTCCGTCACCAGGTGTTCTAGGCTTTAACCACCGGGCGCATCGCTGTGGTTTCGTCTAGTTTCATCTACCAGTTATCGAGTATCTTGGATCTTTGACTTACGGCGCATCGCTTCTATCTCGATCTACGGTATTCGCCAGTTATCCCGCCTTGATTAAGCTTGCATCGGCTGATATTTATCTGTTCTTTCATCTTGCCGTTCAGTTTGCTTTAATTAGCTTTAGATCGGTTCATCATAGATGATAGATCATTTAATAGCCTGTTGCGCCTTAATCTTGGCCATCCTTCGGAGTGTTGTTGGGAGCAAGTTCCGTTGTGATTGGATTCATCGGCTAGCAGGGTTCAGATTAACATCCTGCTAAATATTTCTAGACTGCAACTACCGGGCGCATCGCTGTGGTTTCACCTAGAAATATTGGTGGTGACGTTAGTTTAGATCTCATCGGCTTGTGGCTCTAGTTATGGTGGAGCAACAACTCAACAGCATCCTATTTTCTATCGGCCGCCTGGCCGATGGTTATCGCAAAATATAGTTTTGGTGTCAACAACGTGCATAATAATATCTATAATCTAAAAAGCTAAAATGACCTACAATTTGTAACGGAGGGAGTACACATTAACCCGTATGTTTATCTTTACAAGGTAACGAAGAAACCACCCTCCTCTCCGTCCTCTGGTGGCATATAATAAGGAAATATCATCTGCTGCTTTGCAGCAAAACTATGTCATGTCACCGTGCGCACACTTGAACTTAACGTGGTTTTTCTTCGCCACACTTCATTATTTGTAGATATATATTAATTCCATTATAGTGTATAGAGACTTTAACTTGCATTGGTCCCCACTCCCCACGACAGCTAGTCGTATGTATTTGTTATCATTAGGCTGACATGTACTACTTATGTTTTTTATTCTTCTTCAGAAGAAAAGGTAATCCGGTTTACGCGCAAATCATCCCTTTTCAAATATTCTTAATCCGGATATTGTTTTATATTAGGGAAAAGGGGCTGCATGACACATCCTGCATGTGATTGGTTGGAAGTTTGAAGAAAGGGGCACATGATGGGTGGGGATGTTGTGCATCGAGGGATGGGATAACGACATTCGTCCCTAAGAACTAGACAAAAAGAAATATTCCAGCGCGATATACATTGGCACTATATGGATTGATTGATTGAAGAGAGAATGAAATTGAAGAGAGAATGCGAGGGGATTAGCTTCCTTTTCATGAAATAACGCAATCAAAATTATATTTTTCTTCATAAAAAGGTGAAGCCAAAGTTTATTAGCTAAGCAATAATATTACAAGGGCTGCATTTAATTTTTTTTCCTTGTACTCATATACATGTACGCCCACTCACTCCTATACATGCACATACGCTTGTGCGTACATCCTATCTTCATAAATACACTCCTATACATGCACACGCTTGTGCGTACATCCTATCTTCATAAATACCTCTGAGACTAGGTTAACATTTTTAATAAGATTGACGAAGCACGCTATGCTGCTGAGAATATCAGCTACCACTAATTTGCTGTAAATATGAGAACTCATACTGAGTTGGAGACTCAAACGAGGATGAATAGATTCCACCACAACTAACCAAGGTTTTCTTTTAAACCCAATAACATACAAAGTTGATTAGCTACAATAGCAGGATCGTAGTCGAAGTACACTTAAACCAAATTACACCACACAAAGGCCTTAAAACAACGGTTAAACATTCTAACGGTGACGATCTATGAGGTTAGTCTCAGTGGGGTTTCATCAGAAGTTTCATAACCATTAAATAGCATGCCACGTCAGCAAAATTGCTGACGTGGCAAGATCATTACGAGGAGAGAGGAGATAAAATTTCATTATATGCGAGAGAAGTTTCATCACCATAAAACCCAGCAGTCACAGTTACCAAGTTCTCAACCTTGGTAACTACGCTATAAAACTGTGCATTGATACTAATCTAAATATAGCATTCAATTCAAAAGATGTACAAGAAATAAAGAAAACGAGGATGCAGGAACGCATTACCGAAAGTGGGCACGATTAATGATGGACCTGGTCAGAGACCCGACGACATATATAGCGTACGCCGAGTTCCGTTCCATCCGTATACTACGGAATTACGGACGGGGTGGTCCTGCTCCTCCTGCTCCTGCACGCCCCCGTCCCGACAAGACAAAAACAAAGCGCAGGACCAGCACCCCCCCCTCCCTCTCGCTCTCCATCACCATGTGCCGGCCAGGCCTCCCTCGTGTACGCACGTACGCCTCGGCCGCCTGCCTCCTGCGCGCTATCATTGATCCATTTGAGTCATTATCATATTGCCCCTACCGTTATTACGCGCCAACGTACAGTAATCGGTGGGCCCCTGGCAGCTGATCATCTTGTTAGTATAGTACCGTACGTAATATGATATCAGGACGAAGATGGTGATGAATGATGATATTCCTCCATGGAGCATCATGTCGCCCCCACACGCCTGGATGCATGCAGGGCACATGCTCTCGGGTGATCAAGCAGTCAGTTGGGGGTCCATCAGGAGTCACATTTGTGGTACGGTCTAACTAACCCAAGATTTTGATTCCTTCCAACAGTTCATACCGGCCATGCTGAATCTATTTCTTAAAGACACGGTACAAACGCACGCACACTCATGCGCTGATGCACTTCACCTGTACGAGGGGTTTCGAGAGGCACTTCACCTGTACAAGGGGTTTCGAGAGATGGATCAAGATTGGCGAAGTTACCAAAAAAAAAAAGAGACGGATCAAGATTAACGAAGTCACCGCAAATACCTTGATATCAAGGAGCACGTACCCTACCATTTAATTATAAGAACTTCACCAGTAAATTCCATCGTTTTCTTATTTCATTGTGTACACATGCTTAGGATTACCAGAAATTAATCTTCGGATCACGCGTGGAAGGGTTTAAAATGGCCTTATTACCACAGCACCTCCGGGCGCCACTGTCGGCGTCATCATCCATGCCATGCCATCAGCATGTGGCGCTCGGTTTTAGTAGCTAGCTACCGGACAGCTGCAACCCTACCTGCTGCCAGTGAGGACTGGTCGAATGAGATATGGCGGGGGCAAAATTGGAATTATTCATGGTTGTTCTTCTTTTTTGCCAATAAAAAGTGGAGCTACAAAACCAAATTCCGAGACCAATCATCGGAAAATCGCAGATCTAGAAATGGCAAAGTTGGTAGTAGTGGCAAATGAACGTTGCCCATATGGCTATATACATGTGCTCTTCACCTTAACTCTATACCCAACATCTACTTTATGTTTTACTTTTTCATGAAACAAATATTATATTATATTATATTTATCTAGGATAATGATATTATTTGCGATAATGCATGCTTTTTAATGACTGGATGATCCTAATCCTATCATGAAAAATTTGTTCATTCTACCTTTCTTCCAACTCTCTTCTTGCGTCGATCGCTTTCACAATGAGGTAGAAGAAGGGGAGAACCGAACAAGGTGTGGCTCTTTCGTGATAACGAGGGGACGATGAAACCAAGATCCTAATACACTCTATGGATTAGGGTTGTCAGGTTGGAGCCAATCAGCTAGTAGTTGCTAATCCACGGGAAGAATGCTAGGTAACCGATTAAGATTAAGACGCGTTTGGCACTAAACAAATGCAAGCCATCATTACATTACTTTAACGAATCAAATATGGCCATAGCTAGGTGGGCCTACCATGTTACCTCGGTGCTCCATGACTATGATTTGAACGACGCGGAAAGATTTGTTGCTTTCGTGCTAGCTAGCTGCATTTTGCTCTCGTTGTGGGAAATCTTCCAACAAGTAGAAAGTGAAGTAACAATGTAACGGACATGGAATAAAAAGAGTCAATCTTGCATGCATGGTTTTCATAAAAATATCACATAGATGTTCTTTACAGTAAGAACCCAATATGATAAAATTCGCACTCTCAAGTGAGGCTACACACTTCAAGGGTCAAGCAACATAGACAATGTCATCCTTTAACCAAATGTGAGAGGGAACGCATTTTTCTTCTTCAGATAACCTACTGTTGTTAAAATGCCACCACAGAGAGCTATGCTGTACTTCATACCGTTTTGCTTGGCTGCCCCAAGCAGAAATGTGTCACAGGATAATGATTCATCTCCTCCCTCCCTAAGCCGGTACTGGCAGTACGGCAATTTCAGACTCAGCTGAAGGTCACTGTCTCTCTCTCTTCCATCTTCTCTCTCAACAAAACTCACCGAATTGCCTCGCATGTTACTCTTCCTCTCTCTCCACCAGAACTCCCAAAGCCACTCCCTCTGCCTCCTCATCAATTGCAACGATCTGTTTTGCATCTCCTTCCTCCATTCCCAGTGCCATGCGTAATCTTCTTTCGGGATTGAATCTCTCGATCTCCTGCCGCCCTGAGCGAGTCCCGCTCCAGCCAGCGAGAGAAATGTAGGCGCCACCAGATCACCCCAACATCCCTGCTCTACCGAAAATCCCAATCTTTTCCCAGTCGAATCCGCCTCTTCCTGCCATAAAGTTTGGATTTTAAGAAGCCTTTCCGACGTGCGAGATTACCGCCATTAAATCTCCAGGAACCGGTTTGTCTGCACAGACGCTTCGGTTCGTTCGCATTGCTTCAAAGATCCATTCAAACTCTCCACGCCATTCGCGCCCCGAGGAGGCGAGGAAACTGCGGTGTTGCTTGGAGGGAGATGAAGAGCCTGCAGTGCTTCAAGCAGAGCGGCGGCGGCGGCAATGGTTGCGGGCCGGGGAAGCGGCTGGAGCGGCGTCTGTCGCTGGGCGACTATAAGAAGGCGGTGTCGTGGTCCAAGTACCTGATAGCTCCGCCGGGCGCCAGGATCCGGGGCGGCGGCGAGGAGCTCTGGAGTGCCGACCTGTCCAAGCTGGAGATCCGGGGCAAGTTCGCCTCAGGCCGCCATAGCCGCGTTTACTCCGGCAGGTACGCCGGCCGTGAGGTGGCCATCAAGATGGTCAGCCAGCCGGAGGAGGACGCTGCGCTCGCTACCGAGCTCGAGCGCCAGTTCGCCTCCGAGGTCGCGCTCCTCCTCCGCCTCCACCACCCCAACATCATCTCGGTATGAACTTATTTCTGTGTGTTCTTTTTTTAATCTTATTTTCTAAATTTAAAAGCATTCTCCTTTACTTTTACAGTGCAATTGTTCTTGTTATGGATTTAGTTGAGTGCCAGTTAACCGTCTTAGCAATTTTGGGTCCTATCTCTTTGCCTTTGCCACTAGTGTGATGAACTCTGTCCTGGGATAAGTGGAGTCTGGTGGGGACTCTGAATCTAAGGCATGGAACTGTTTCCTGTGCATTCGTCCAGCTGAAAATAAATTCATTGTCTGTGATGTATCCTGGTTCCGTATGTTCATTTCTAGTGGAGGATCTGCTTCGCAACCACTGCATAGTCCGCATGATCTCTGTTTGAAAAAAAAGGAAGTTTGGAAACTGAATTATGCTAACAGAAAAAAGGGAGAAAAAGTTAGTATATGCAGATGCTTGCTGAGTTCTTGGTTTGGTTGGTTTTTGTCTCTACAACATGCTGAGCTATTGCTTGTTTGAACACGTTTTTCAGTCTAAATTGCATGTCCCACGTCATTGTTCCTTTGTTGATCCAATCCGTGCAGTAGGCTGTAGGAGTTGTTAGGCTAACTGATCTTCACATTAAAGTTAAAACCTTTATGCTGTGCTTGGATTGGTGGAGGGATGGTGGCAAAGATAAGATACTTCTGGTGTGAGGCCATTTGTGCTTACCTACACAGTAACCTGACAAACAGGGTGAGAACTTTTTCTACGGAACAGTATGAAATTGATATTTGGGATAGTGAAATTGCTGACGACTACATACAATTTGACGGTAGAAATGTTCACGAAAGACAAATCTTCCCTCCTGTGTGCTCTTTTTCATCTTTTATAACCAACCCCTTTCTATCCATAAGTGGTGCTGTTAGTTGGTAATAGCACTTCTGTCAAATGATGTCATTTGTTTTGGAGCGTTTTTATTTTTGGCACTATCTGTCCTACTATTTAGTGGAGCCTGTGGTACACATAAAAGTTAAATACATACAAAACTCCATAAGACCTGCTTGAATTATTGAAGATTGACAAAAGAATTTTGATTTAGCTGCTCATCAAAGGTACTCCATGAAAAGGATTTAATCTCTATGTTTGTTCCATAGAGTCGATGGTGGCATATCTGAATATTTTTGCACAATTATGTCGCAAAAAACTAATTATTTGGATTTAATTCGATGAGTTCAATCACTATCTAGGGGTACCTTTTTGCTGGAAGGATGTGTATTGGCTTCCTTGTGACAATGTTGGGTAAAGAGATCCATGTGCCAATGGTTATATTGAGATTGTTATCCTTGCTTGATCAATCATTCTATCTACTGCACCATAGGCGATGCCATTAGATCTTGGTTGGCAAGTTATAGAAAAGATGGTGTCTTTCATTAAATAGGAGGTGGACCATGGATATCCAAGCTTAGTTGTTTGCACTTGTAGAAAAAAGTGCACCTTGTTAGCAATAATAAAGGGAGAATTGACGCAGAGTGTGATAGTTCATGTACAAATAACCATCAGTCTAACTTTTCGCTTTACAAAGTGCCTGCCTTGTTCACTTGACCCCACAAGTCACAGGAAAAAGGTTGCTTTGTGAAAGCCACATATCTGAGTAAGCTTTAGAATTCAAATGAAATATTGATGCAACTTGCAACTTGCAACTTAGTGTTTACCAATGGCTACAAATCTCTTCAAGAACCTTCTTTGTTGAACCTATCACGAAAATACATTAGCTTATGTGAACTTGAGTGGCAGAAGGAACATACAGTGGCTGCATATGATTACTTAAATATTAATTGTTTCATTGCGCCTTTAGTTAATCATGTGAGCTCAGTTTGTTGAAACTCTATTTGATATGCAGTACTGTCTAATATCTTAATTTTTCAGTTTGTTGCAGCATGCAAGAAGCCACCAGTATTCTGTATCATCACCGAGTACATGGCAGGGGGGTCCCTTCGGAAATATCTGCATCAGCAGGAACCTCATTCAGTTCCCATTGAACTAGTGCTGAAATTATCTTTAGATATTGCTCGCGGGATGAGCTACCTCCACTCTCAGGGTATACTTCATAGAGACCTGAAATCAGAGAATATACTTCTGGGAGAAGATATGTCAGTCAAAGTGGCGGATTTTGGGATTTCATGCTTGGAATCGCAGTGTGGAAGTGGCAAGGGGTTTACGGGAACTTACAGGTGGATGGCTCCAGAAATGATCAAAGAGAAGCATCATACTAGGAAAGTTGACGTGTACAGCTTCGGAATCGTCATGTGGGAGATTTTGACCGCTTTGGTTCCATTCAGTGATATGACTCCTGAGCAGGCTGCTGTAGCTGTTGCCCTGAAGGTATGGTTCTTGATACACCCCCACAATGTCGTATGTATCCATGCAAAAGATCTTTTGCAGAAACATTGAAATTCATCTATCAGTTTCTTCTAACTGATAAACCTCGTGCAGAATACTAGGCCACCACTGCCTGCTTCATGCCCTGTAGCAATAAGCCACCTTATCATGCAGTGCTGGGCGACCAACCCCGACAAGAGACCTCAGTTTGACGACATCGTGGCGATCCTCGAGAGCTACAAAGAAGCCCTAGATGAGGACCCATCGTTCGTCTTGTCGTACATACCGCCTCCACCGCACCACAACCATCATCACCACCACCACCACCACAACCATCATCAGAGCCTTCTCCGGTGCTTCCCTCGCTCCATGAGACGATCTGCATCTATGAAAGTATGAGGCTTGTGTATGGCCTTTGTTCATCGATGCAATGTAAAATATGCACCTCTTTTCAAATTTCTTCATTTCTCTATGCGCGCGCCGGCCCTCTATTATGTGGCATTAGCATGCTATGGTTTAGTTTCTTCTTTCTCTTGTTGTTGGTAAATTATTTCCGTCATTGATGCCTTGAGTAATGTAGAGATGAGAGGCAGGCAGGCAGGCAGCTTCCGGTTATTATCTATGGATGCCATTTGCTTTGAGTGATGGAAAACATGAAAGAGCCTCAGTAATTGTAATATAATTCAGCTCGTCCTTGAACTCTGCTTCTCGATTTCAGTTGTCACGATACTCATTGCAAGTACCTGTGCATCGATTGGGTGTTTGCTCTGAACTGAAAAACTTGAACTGTGAAAACTTTGAGAGGCCAATGTAATCCGTCTGCCCTTGGCTCAACCACACGAGTCCACTCCAAAAAAGATTCAAAATGATAGTGTGAGTATTCTGATTCCTGAAAGTTAAACAGCTTGAAAGAAATAAAGGTCCAAATCACTCTCAAACATCTTCACCAGTTCACCAGTTAGTAACGATCGAGCAATGGGCCGTGAATTTTAGACCTCTATATTTGGATTCGGGATGGGCTTTTGAGGAGTTAGAGGCGGGCCTCCAACCAAACATGCACTTACTCTTCTTAATCATGATGACAACGTGGCGTCCCGTCGCATTGCCACTTTGGTAGTTTGCAACCACATACTGCTCTAAAGAATTATGCCACCATAGATTTGTATATCACCAATTCACCAGCTCACTGCTACAAGTATTATCGAAGCACATTTTTTTTTACCTATGATGAAATTAAAAGGATCGAACTCATAGGGTGTGTTTGGTTGGTTGTATCATTTGATTCATGTATGAAATGATTCAAAATAATAATGATCCTTTTGTTTGGTTGGGTGAATTGGACCAACTCATACAGGATGAGGTTATCCCACTTAATATATTCTTCTACTAATTAGAGTGAACCATATGGTACAAGCAAATTGAGGGTGTGTTTGGTTGCATGCATCACATGATGCATGCATGGATGATTCTGGATGGGGTGGTTCAACCAATTTGCTTGTACTATATGGTTCACTCTAATTAGTAGAATAATATATTAAGTGGGATGGCCTCATCCTGGATGAGTTGGTCCAATTCACCCAACCAAACAAAAGTATCATTATTATTTTGAATCATTTCATACATGAATCAAATGATACAACCAACCACACACACCCTGATTGAACCACTCCATCCAGGATCATCCATGCATGCAAGTGCATGCAACCAAACACACCCATAGTGTTCTATAATACCCCTTCTGTTTTTATATAAAATAATTAGCCTATGCTAAACGCCAGATTTGAAACAAAGGGAACTATCTTTCTCCTACTATGAATTTAGGTCCATCTAGATCTCAAACGTTTATGTTCTACTATTAATATCTGAATTTTATATAGATTAAGAACACAAGATTGCTATAACATATTTTATAATATACAGCTTTTTTGACGGAATTATAAATATACAGCCTGTTACGTTCTTTAATATTGCTAATCAAAATGTTGTATCGAAGATGATCTATGTTCTCAGCCTCTCAGGGCAGTCACAACATAGATGAGGCTTGAAAAATCATCTCACCGCCACTTACCGCCGATGCCTGGATTTTCGTTCCGTCGCAGCGTGCAACCTCGATGACTCGAATGGTGTGGAACCCATTCCTGAATAAAATACAACACCAGCCATCGCATTCTCCTGCATTTTTCTTTACCTGGAAATGTAAAAAATAGCGGGCTATACGATTAGCGTAGAGCTGTGCTCAGCCGCTATAGCTTCGTTATAGCTCACTATAGCATCGTTATAGCCCGCTAATTAATACAATACTGTTGTAGCGGCAGCTAGTATCAACTGCTATAGCGGCGTTATAGTCTCGCTATAGCCTGTTATTTCATACATTGTTGCTCAGTGACTCGGTTGCACTTGTTTCCTGCTACCTAGCAATATTTTACTAATCAGGCATCTACTTTCACCGATGCTGGCTTTTTCTAACTCAACATCGACCGCTACAATGACAAAATCGATGCCTGAAATTTCTCTTTCCAATCCAAGATCGTTTTTCACTCACGCTGTGGCTGCTCTTCATGTTGCATTGGTAGTCAGGGTGGTTAGGAATGGGGATAGCACAACAATAAATGGCATAGGCACATCTGCAAGTGTGAATCCCATTTTTTTTCTAAAAGGAGTAATTATAACATCCAGTTTTTGCTTCATTTATTTAGGCGTAAATCAAAAAATTTCATGAAAATAGTCACCAGAAGATAAAATACATGTGATGAATACACAAGACCGACCTGACATACACGCAGCAGTCGGCACGTTCGTAGCTCGCGCGTCGTCGTCGTCGTCCGACTCCGTGTCCCTCGGGTCGAGTTGCCTTTGTTCGTCCATCCGCCATCCATCCACGCAGTGAGGTTTCCCCTATGGCGGAGCAGTCTCCCAGCTCCGCGCCGCCAGGTCATTTCCTTTTCCTTTCACTTTTCTCATCTGTTGTTGAAAACACCTTCATGCTTCAGGGCTCCTATCTTCTGAAGCCTCGGTGTTTTATCTGTTCTCCCCGTGTGATTTTTGTGCCAAGCTGTGGCCTTTCCTTGCCGTGGGGACTCTATGCCGGATTGATTTGTCATTTCTCCCTGATTAATTAAGTAGTAACACTTATGATGTGGATTTTATGGGGATCCCAGTCGAGTATTTGCGGCGGCGAGGGTTTGGTGCCTGTGGCGTTGGTGGTATCCGGCAGCTTGGTACTGCGGCTGCCGGCTGGAGGGAGTAGGAGACTAGGGATTCGTAGAATTCGTCGAATTGGCCTAAATACAAGTGGATTTCTGAGTTCTTGGCGGATACTATGATTATTGGTATTTTGCTTAGTTCATCAGTGGTGCCGCTTACCTGGCATACAAGTTTGGAAATTGAGCTACACAACGGATGCTAAAACTTTCTGCACTAGGCTATTGATGCCAAGCGTGCTCTTGTGGGCAGCAGCCTAACGGCTGCAGGTTGTTGGCAAGGCTGAGAAATTAGACTGCAGGGCGTCAAATCGAATTGGAACCAGTGTGTTTCTTGGTCCTAAACAAAAATCAGGAGATTTAGGTGGTGGGACACAACTTAATTCCTGTTTGGAATTAGCAGCTTTGTGCAAATGGAATGCTGTGGACAAAGTAGCACTTCAGAGGGTTTGTGGTGTCCACTTGTTAAAGATTCACTGTGCTTATGCTTCCAATGCTCTCAACAAAATGGCGCATTCTGATTTTTCCGACTCTACAGATGGTTCTAGCGGGAGTGAATCCTTCGACAATCTGGTAATTCAAGCTCCACAGCTGATGAGGGAGGATTACATACAAAATGCTGTGAATTTTCTTTCACACCCGAAGGTTAAGGGTTCTCCAGTATTTCACAGGCGGTCCTTCCTGGAAAAGAAAGGCCTTACAAATGAAGAAATTGATGAGGCCTTTCGTAGGGTTCCTGTAAGATTTTATATTCCTGCTACCCCTACTGTTTACCCTGGATTATAAGGGGATCTAAGTGTTTCTGAACTAATGCCTTATAGGACCCTAATCCAAATGGCACTGATGCTGCAGCTGCTGGTTCACAACAAGGTAGTCTATCTCCCTAGACATGGCGTGGATTACTGTGATATGATCTCATTTTTCAGATATCATCTTTGACTTATTTGTTTTCTGATATATATTGTTTTGGTTCTTCTGATTACAGCCATTCGCAGTTATCATTATATTGTTGTTCATAAGTCGGTAACAAAATAGCAGATCCAAATTATAAGAAATCCTATTGAAGCTTTATCATGCACGATTTGTATTTGCATCTGGCACTTGCAGGAGGAAGATTTTACTTTCTGTTTTCTAAGCTATGGCGGGATAACTCACAAACAATAATATTCCTGAAAATTCTAGTAACTAATTTCTGCTTGATGAAGGTACTTTCAATGTCCTTCATTTCCTCTATTGCAGTTGCTCTTATTTCCAGTGTAGCACTTGTGACAAACTTATTTCAAATAATAATATCTTGATGTATCTGTAGGTTTAACGAACTATGATTTTATTTCCATCGATGATAGTTTGTAAATAGTACCCCAAATTTCGTGCAGAGAATCTTACCATTGACTGAAGATGTATTCTGTTGTTAGTAACTGTCTTTTTTTCTTTGGTTCTTCCAGCAAACAACCACAACCAATCTGTTGAGCTGCAATCTTATACAGAAGTGCAACCACAAGCTGCTACTGGCTCTGTCACTGCTGGACCTATTGCCTCGCATGCAAAGGCACAGTTTAGCTGGGTCAACACACTGCTTGGTGCAGGTCTTTTTCTTGGTTTGGGGGCTGGTGCTGCCATAACCCTCAAGGTAGATCTGGTGCAAAGGTGCAAGCTTCTTTAGAAAATTATTTCAGATATTAACTTATTTCCATGTATATTTTTCACAGAAATGGTTCATCCCTAGTCTAAAATCTTGGACCCGTAGAGTCGTTAATGAAGAAGATGGAAAGGTGAAGGATGAGCTCACTTGCAAACTCTATGAAGAAATTAGGGAAGCCATAAAAGTTTCTGCATCAGCCTTTTCTGATATAGCTAGAACAAACCAAGAAGTGCTTGCTTCAAAAGATGAAGGTTTCAGAATTTGTTTTTGATAATCTATCATATTTGACAGTACAATTTTTATTGTTATTTGAATTTTGCTTTTAATGATTTATCTTTTTTTACAGATAGGGAGGTACTTATGAAGTTAAGAGAAGCATTTGAGTCACAAGCAAATGTGTTTAAATCCTTGAATGAGACCATATTAAATCATATCAGGCAGAATCAGTTTTCACAATACAACCTATTGGAAGGGCATGTTCAGCCTGTACCATGGAATGGTTAGTGTCATACTTAATAACTGACGAATCACACTGAACTGCAGAGATAGTTTCCTTATATTAGCATTTCTGGGGACATCATTTTGTAAATTTTGATCTGGTTATTCTCACCAGTCCCCTGTAGTTTTGAACCATCTACGAATAAAGTATTAAACTTTAGGTTTAATGTTGAGGTTTTCAATAGCTATGTGCAAACATGGCTCTCACCATATTGCTTTTATTTCTCTGTGTAGGGCTGGTTGACTATCAAGGGAGAGCTTCTCAGGTACAACTTGCAGTTACCAATCCTTTCCAGCAATATTCACAAACTTTATTTATTGTCCTATCTCACGCAATGTTTCCATTTGTAGCAAACTAATATGTATGCCACACCACCAAACAGCAGTTTTGACCCAGGTAAGGAAACTGTGTTGAGCCACCAACTCACTTTCAACCCACCAAAGATATTTCTTTTTGCTCCCAGCCAAATGTTTTGGGTTTGTCACACTCACTTTTCACTCATGGTTTATCTTGAACAGGGAGGCATTCATTCATGCCATTACCTGCAGAACCTACTTATGGTTATGGATCATATTCAGGATCTTACACTGAGGTAATCCTGGGATCATGCTGAAGTGCTTATGAATGTCATATTTATGTCGTGTCATGCACCAACTTATCCCAATGTAGCTAAAACCTGATGTCCCTAGCAATGTGACATACCTAATTGTTGACAAAATTACACCGAGTCATGTGATGTTCCATTTCTTAATAGAAGGTAGCTGCCTTAAATTTGAAACTTTGTGATTCCAGCAGCGCTTGCAGAGGCCAGGGTATGGATTCCAGCCCCAGATGAGCAATGACCGACAGAACCTCGGTTTGCGGGGCAACTACCAAGGGGTTTCTTTGAATCACCACGCCGGCAATGCCATCGATGACCCTGCAGCGATTGCAGCAGAATTCCAGCGCCGCTGGGTCCCCCCGCAGCCACCGGGCGTCATCATGCCAGAGGCTGCGGCCGCCATCCGGCAGCCCAGGTCCGTCCCAAGGCAGCAGTCGCAGCCAGCCGATGGTCAGCCAAGCACCGATGTTCCAAGACCATCTGAGCCCGCAGTGGCGTCATCAGAGCAGATGAACAGCGTCCCTGGAGCACATGGTGGAGAGTTGGCGAGCGATGGTGGTACCGTGACAGCGTGTGCCGGCTGCAGTGTTGGGAGCGAAGAGCAGCAGCAGCAGGAAGCCGCTTGAGTGACGTTTTGCACGCCCTTGCGTAGCTCCATTGCCGAGTGGTATAGTGGTATATGTTCTTTTTGGCTTTTCGCTGCACCTGTATTTAGCTTGTACGTGAAAGTTTATCCATCTCATGTATAAAGTCGCAACTGTACTTAGATATACCACTGCAACTGATCAAGTTTACGTGTATACACAGAAATGAATAAATTGGTTGTATGTTTCAGCTCAGGAATTGAACAGAGAGAGAGGCTCTGCCTTCTTTTTCCTCCATGGCCTGTATTGGGCCCTGCTGAAAATTTATGTTCGCGAAAGGTTGGGCCATGCATGTGCTGGAAAACGCATAACAAAGAGCCGTGAAGCAATCACTGAAACAGAATTCAGAGTTTTATTTCTCTGAAACAGAAGAAGCTCAGAGTTTTGCTGGGGCAATACCAATTTGGTAGGATTGGCACAACTCTGAGAAGTCACTGTCTGTCTTGAAAGAAAGCCTTGACCTCTTTGTTGGTCCCCGGTCGCATTCTCGAACCCTGCACGCAAGAAATGGAAAACATTCTTCTCCTCTCGGTCGTTGCAGCAGCAACGGCGACGAACTCCCCCCACTTTCGCTGTCTTGTTTTCCATGCGGATTCGTGTGCTCGGGGGCGGCGGGTCACAAAAATCATGTGGCGGGTGGATGAGAGACGCGCCGAATCGGCGGTCAGCCGGCGGCGGTCACATCCACGTGATCACGAGGAGGAAGAAAGGGCAGCGAGCACGGCGACAGCCCAACAGGGGCTTGGGGTGGGGCCTGGACTGGGGCCCAGTTTGGCTCGGAATTGCCGCCATCTCTCTTCCAAGGCCATGTTTGTATAGGATTCTAGATAGGATTCTAGTCAATTTAATCCAACCAACGTTCCAAACACCCTAATTTTGGTTTGCTTCTACCGGAAGCGATTCTCTCAGCAACCACCGAAATAACGTCAACCTGAAATCGTCCGCATCCTCGCTGGGGAAAAAATCCCACCGATTCTGAGAGGTGGTATACAAATTTGTCCTTAAAGTTCATAGATATTTACATGAAAAATGCCATCACATATATACCGGTTAGGGTTCGCTCGCGCCCCCTTGACCGTCCATTCCGTCGCCCCCATCCAGCGCCTCCTCCCCATCCAGCGCCGCCTCCCGTCATCCCTCTAGCGCCCGTACGCCGGCACCCCCTCCAGCGCCTCGTCCCGTCGCCCCCATCCAGCGCCTCCTCGCCGTTGCCCCTCCAGCGCCTTCTCCCGTCGCCCCTCCAGCGCCCGTACGGCGGCGCCCCCTCCAGCACCTCCTCCCGTCGCCCCTCCAGCACCTCCTCCGGCGCCCCTTGGGCCCGTACGCCATCGCCCTTGGCGGTCGTCACCGTCGCCCCTTGGGCCTGGACGCCGGTGCGCCACCTCAGCCCGTGGCCGGCCGCCGCCTAACCCGGCCTCAGCCCGTGACGCAGCGCGACCGCCGCCTCGGCCCATGGCCAGCCGCCGCCTGACGCCTCGACCGCCGCCCCGGAGGTGTCTTGCACCGATCTGCAGCGACCCACACCCCCGGAGGCCCCTTGCATCCAAGATCTGCAGCGACCCACACCCCCGAGGCCACCCTGCAGCGCATACAGTGAACGCCTCACTACAGTAAGGTAAGGAAATTTTCCTTCTCTGATTTTTCTACAACATAGATATATTGTTTCAAAAATGGGATGCAAATGAATCACATGTGACTACTGTGCTATCGATCTACTAATTCGTGCATGATTTCTGCAAAATCTATACATTGACTTTGTTGTTAGAGGGTTGTGTCAAATGTTCAATGTTGTACACTGATGCACTGACCTATGATATATGCTTAGATGGAAAAACTCCAAAAGTGTGTTGCAAAGTGGGATCCATTTGCTGCTAAGGTTTTCAATCAAATTTGTGTGGAAGAAGTTAATGCCAAAAATAGGCCGCAACACTGTCTGAATAGCGTAGGATATGCAAATTTGATTAGTAAGTTTACTGAATGAACCAAGAGGCAGTACACCCAATTGCAAATGAAGAATAGATGGGATGCATTGAAAAGGATGTATACACAGTGGAAGACTTTGAATCTTAGGGCTAGTGGTTTAGGAAGGGATCCTAACACTGGATGCATAGTTGCTGATCAAAGTTGGTGGGATCAACAGAATGCGGTGAGTTATTTTTTGGGCTTCACCACAATATATTGTTCTAGTGCATAACGGATGTCAAATTATTTCTTGATCTAACATATTTTTTCCATCACATGTTTAGACTTTGCCTGGTTGTATCATGTTTAAAGATGCACCACTCGAGCATGAAGATGATCTTCGCATCATGTTTGATTCAATTATATGTACAAATGAGAGCTCATTTGTACCAGGGGCTACTGAAGATGACAGTACATGTGAAGGTGAAGGTGCCATTGCAGGGGCAGATGGTGTTAATGGTCAAGCTGAGGAAAGGGATGATGCACCCAAGTTGTCAACCAATATCCCGTAGCGTATCACAGGGAAAAGGTGTGCTCCTGATTCTCCCAAGGGAAAGAAGAAGAAGACTTTGATAGATTAGTATATGAGACGATTGGTTGAAGCATATGAAATGAGAGCACAGAGTAGTTCTGCAACTTCTCCTGCTGTAGACCCTGTTAGAGATGAGATCGCTCATTTGATGGACTTGGTTGTTCAGGATGGGGCTAAAGAGGATAGTGATGAACACTTTTATGCCACACAACTTCTTCGCAAAAAGGAGAATCGTGATGTCTTTATGACTTCAAAGACATCAAATGGTAGATTGAACTGGTTGAGGAGAGCATGGGAGGCGAGGAAGCGTTAGTGTGTGTTATGTGTACGCTATTGTTATTTTCTTGATTTCGTTCTTGATTTCGAACCTATTTCAGTGCCTTATTTGTGTAATAATTGGACCTCTTTGATTATGTACTGAGACCATTGTTATTTAGTTGTGTAATGAGACTACTTTATTCATTTACAGTGACTTATATGAATTGTAATGGTGCATGCAGATAACCTCTTGTAGTGAAAGTGAAGACTCAAGTGATGATGGTTATATCAACTCAAAAAATGTTTACACTGGTGATGATAATGAAGATGATTTTATGATTGCATATGCTGCTCTGGAATGCATGAACTACCATAGAGGCTCAGGTATGGTGAAAGAACCTAGGAGAGTGCCTCTCATGACTGGATTGCAATGGGTACAGAAAAATCTTGAGAATAGTAATGATTGCTATGACATGTTTAGAATGAGAAGGACATTGTTTCACCGACTGCATGATACTTTGGTCAATGAGTATGGCTTACAATCAAGTAGAGGAATTTGCGCCATGGAAGCATTAGGAATGTTTTTATGGGCATGTGGTGCACCACAATCTTTTAGGCAACTTAGAAGTAATTTTGGACACTCACTATAAACTGTTAGTAGGAAGTTTGGAGAGGTATTGGATAGTATCAACCGCATGACTGGTGACAATATAAAGCCAAAAGATCCTCAATTTACAACAGCTCATTCTAGGATTAGGGATAACTCAAGGTTTTGGCCTCATTTTAAGGATTGCATCGGTGCAATTGATGGAACACACGTACCTGTTACGATCCCACTGAGTGAACAACCAAAATACTTTGGTCAACATTGTTATGCTTCACAAAATGTCATGGCGGTATGTGACTTCGATATGAGATTCATATTTGTTGTCACCAGTTGGCCTGGTTCAGTTCATGACACTCGTATATTGCTAGATACTTTGGAAACATACAACCAACAATTTCTACATCCCCCAGAAGGGAAGTATTATCTTGTTGATTCGGGATATCCTAATAGAAAGGGGTATCTAGCCCCTTATAGGGGTCAAATGTAACATGTATCTGAATGGCAACATGGTCGACAGCCGGTGGGCTACAAAGAGGTGTTCAACTATGCCCATTCATCCCTTCGAAATGTGATCGAGCGTTGTTTTGGTGTTCTAAAGATGAAGTGGCATATTCTTTTGAACTTGCCTGCCTATCCTATCAACAAGCAAGCTAGAATCATATCTGCAGTTATGGCCCTTCACAATTTCATAAGGGATAGTGCCATACATGATGATGATTTTGAAAACTATGTTGGTGTTAATGATGATCAAGATGGCACATGTATTATCAATGATGAGAATGCTTCAGCAGATGACAGTGATATGGGTGCTTTGCAGGATTCCATTGCTGCAGCTTTGGTACCATGATTGCTCATGTAGTTGCTTTTGTTATTTTGGACATATGAGGACGGAGTGTAATAGGCTCTAGTAATGGCTATTGATGCCTTCATTCAAAATTAATGAACCTGCAATGGCAAACATTAATGTAGTTATTGCATTTTCTGCTTTTTTAGCAACTAAATAAGGTATTATCACCCTCAGGGGCATACAGGTCATTACACACTCAGCATAGATAATCTTCTAACAGAGAATCAGACTGCCAAACACTTTCCTTCTCTTTCCAGCAGATTTTGGAGACAAGAACTTTTTAGACCAGCTAGATTTTTAGAGAATCGCTACTCAGAAAAGCTGAAACAAACAAGGCCCAAATTCCAAGCGCCTCCCTCTCGAGGAACCAAGAAAAGAAGAGCACAGGAGCTGAAAACTCTGAAGCAGAGTAGAGCACACACGGCCAAGGATTTTCCAAGCTCGCGGCTCAGGAATTCTCTGGCCTCTCTTACTGGGAGACTGCAGAACGTTCAGACTTCAAACCACATGCTGCTGTGCACATCAGCACATGTGCTGACTTGTGACCTGTCCTCGAGTTTTAGTACTGCTAGCAGCGTCCCTTTCCATTTCCAGTCTCTCCATGCGTGCCATGACAGGTTGAACATGTGCTGGAGATGGAGCACCGAAATCGAAGCACGCGGACGACGAGAATCGGGTCGTTGTGACCGTAATCAGTATGTCGTTTGTCAGCCGGTGAGGACTCCCGTTAGTATGCAGCTGAAGGAATACTCCAAACAAGACTGACTGGCTCAGGCCTTATTTCACACATGGTAGAGAGTTGTTAGGTTTTACACAGAAAGAGATACAGATCTTTGGTGTCTTCAGATGATCTTCAGACACAGCAGCCATCACTCCATTGCAGTGCAGGGTGTGCTCTCCATCTATCGCATTGAAGCGAGTCAAAAGGGACCATGCGTGTCTGTCGCTTTCGGTTGCTGCGCGCAGTGGATCCACCACCCAGTAATCTCCCTAATCGCCTAATCTAATCTAATCAGTAATCACGTTGGAGCACTCCACTACTGACGCCGACCAGCACGCATGCTGCCGGCGCACACGTGTCCTCCGAGCCATGGAGCTCGAGAGGGAGAGTGGCGGCAGCCACCCGGGATCGGCCACTTGTTAGGTAGCCGGTCGGGTCCCTCCGGCCCAGTGCGGCCGACCACGTCTTTTCGCCTGCCGACCCAGGCCGGCGGCGGCATGGACATTCAACCATGTGTCAGTGCTGTCCCAATTTTATACTTTACATAGACAAGTACTCCTCTAAAAAATAAATCATTCTGCGATTTAAAATTTGTCCTATAAAATATATTATTATATTTAATTTAACATGTGTGCATGTACATGTGGACATGCCGCAGTCAATTAGCACCATATATGGATAATAAATAAGAGCAATCGAGATCATTTTACCTCCTTGTTAATTTATCCTTAAATTCCTTGGGTGACTTATTTTTTGGACGGAGGGAGTAGTGTTAAACTGTGCTACATCACGGATCCAATTTTTTTCCTTTTTTGAGTGAAGGGAATGTATTAATTATAGCACGGATGAAGGTTACAACCCCGTGTTACAAACAGGGGATTGGAGAAAACTGAAAACTACAAACATACCCTTAGGAAACCTATTCATTATCCATCTTCCGGTCGCCGTCGCTGTTGAATGCCACTGCTGCTGAAGTCAATTTGATCCAATTTGATCATACTATATCCCTGAATTATGTCGCGTCCCATAAAAAACATTTACTATATTTACTTGCAATTGTTAAAGTCTTCAATACCACTGATTTTATAGGGTGCAAATACCACAGAGTTACAAAGAGGTTTAAAACTGCAAACTACAAACAGATCCTTGGAAAACCTATTCATCATTCATCTTCTTGGATCGCCGTTGTTGTTGCATGTTGTCGCCCGTTGAAGTGAACTTGATCCAGTTTGATCATGCCATATCCCTGATATCATCTTCACGTCTGTATTTACTTATTATTATTACAATGTTCAATACCACTACTTTTATAGGGTGCAAATAGCACAGAGTTACAAAGAGGCACCTAGAAAAACTAAAAACTACAAACAAATCCTTGGGAAACCTATTCATCATCCGTCTTCTTCTTGGATCGCCGTCGTTGTTAAGCGGCTACGCGCTGTGCCACCAAAGTCAGTTTGATCCAGTTTGATCATACCAAATCCCTAATATCATCTTCCCATCCCCATAAAAGTCATTTACTATATTTACTTATTATGGTCTCGAGGATCACTGTTTTATACTTTACATTTATGTGCTAGTAACCCAAAATGTATCTTTTGACGTCGTACACTCATAGCAAAGCTAAAATTTAAATACTGGGATGTACCGCGTCACCGTTCTTTATAAAGAAAACCCGCATCACCGTGCGTAGAAGAAAAGTATAAGACTCCAAAGTAGCAGTAACATTTTGAACTTTGTTTTTGACTCGGTTATCCCAGTCCATGAGTGAGTGGTGAGACGGCACAGGCCTACCCACTACCTCCATTAGTATATTGCCCGTGCTAACACTACAGTTTTAGACAACATGAAACAATTAATACTTAAAACTGCTTCAATCTTATGTTGATAAATTGTAAAGAGAAATTTATGCTCCCAACAATAACAAATACTTCAATCTTATCTTTGAAATGGTACATTTTATATGGGTATACGAGACACACCTCAATTGAAACAAGAGAATACATCACTTGCATAGTTTAATTTTCAAGTAATAAGTATCTTTTTTTGAAACGTAAAAACCCGGCAGAGATTGCCGGTTTTCTATTAATAACAAGTATCTTTAACATCCTAGCTGTAGCAGAGAACCTAAACCCTCTCTCTGAAGATCCTTCAAGCTAGCTAAATGTCCATCGGTGGTTGGCATGGATGGCACACAAGTTTGTGTCCTCCAACAGAGCAAGCAGGTATGCTTCCGCATGCAACCTACTAGGAGCCTTTCCTCCAACGAACTTTCAAGCAGTTTGCTTAATATGAGCCATGTGTCGCCATGGTCTAGTTTACCTGAAAAAAAAGCAAACATTGTAATCAGTAAATTGTTAGGAAAAACATAGATTGTTCTTGACAAAAATTCCACTACACTCATGGTCTTGATGCATTGATCCCAACCCTCTATTACTTGATTACTCATTGACAAAATAGCCACTGTGCATTTGTTTTCCAACTTAGTAATGTCATCCGACAGGTGGGAGAGAAAAAGCATAACATTTGAGTTAGCATATATTTTAAACTTCAGAAGTCCTTATATTCCAGGTAAGCATCTGAAGAGCAGGAGCAGGAAGGCAGGCTGAAGGGACAGCAGGGTTCTCTACCGCATTCCATCAAACAGGGAGATTCAATTTTCATGAAACCATATGCTGAGAGGAAACAAAAAGAACTGATTCCAACACGTGAAGCATGACGGGAGCAAACCTGGAATCAGCATAGAGGACTGACAAGTAAAACATGCAGATGAGCGCTACTACAAGAAGATAATTTGTTCTGACAAGTAGAACATGAGGCTAATTGTAGAGACCATCTGGGATGCCTTCCTCCTACATTTGCATCATGCACACACTGAAATTCATGCATAGTAATAAACATTGTTCACATGTTATCTACTATCAGAAGTGAAACATCAAAAAGGCAAAAGCTAACAAGCATCAGAGTTTTCGAGTTTTCCAATGCCAAAGGCTGGTCCTAAGATCTAAACACTTTTATTATGACAAAGAAGTGAAGTACACAAAACTGAAGTTAGTGACAATTCAGGTCAGATTAGTAAATAAATTGACAGTGTGTTATTGTGTAAGGGGGAAATATAATCACTTATGATCAAATCGTTTGTTTGCATGACCCATCTAAAAGTTACCACTACATGCCAAATTGCTCTCATGAAACTGAATAAAATGATGAACTTTCCAGACAATGACATCTAGTTGTCCGAACAAATGAAATAAAACTGTTTTGAACTTCAAGCTCACAGGCATCAAAGGTATTGGAAATAATATCTACCAACAAATCTCATGAGATTTGCATCCAGCGTCTACCAAATCAAGGAGGGGGTGGGGATTGGGGGAAATCGCTTGGCTGTTTCTTACTCATGGCACCAATCGATCGGCCATTAAGAGGGGGCGACCAGGAGCAAGGATATGGATGAGCTTGGACTTACTTGCGCTAGAGTACAGCTTGGCCTCACCTGGATCTTGATCTTGCGCGTCATCATGAGACCTCACAACCTAAGCTCCTCGAGGCCTGTGGCCAGTGGCCACCTTGATGCTTGACTGACTTGTCGGCCGCGGCGCCGTCCACCAACAGCTCGCGCACGCGCAGGTAGGGGGCATCATGCCGACATCTGGCCGATGGCGTCGTCGGCCGCTGCCCAACACGGCCTTGATGGCGCCCGCGAAAAGTAGAGCATCAGAAGTAACTCAAGTAAGGGCACGCGGTCACGCCGGCAGCTTGGAGACGGCGGCGGCGCGGCGCAGGCTGGCGCGCGCCTCGTCGACCACCTCGCTTGTATCATTACCACGGTGGCGCGGCGCGATTTCGATGCGGCGGAGTGCAGATGTGGCGGCGCGAGGAGAGGAGAGGACGCGTCGCCTGCAGGAGAGGAGCCGAGGAGTCGCGGGCGTGAGGGACCGAGGAGCGCGTCGGGGCGCGGGCGTGCACGAGTCCGTGAGGGGCGCGGGCGGGTGGGTGGGGGTGAAGGGGTACGTGGATGATCCAAATAATATTGACGGTTGGATTTGAGTGAGAAATATGAAAGGGGATCTGGACGGTACAATTTGAAGGTGTGTGTATTGGTTGGTGTGGATAGATCGAATGGAATATCAGTGGGGGGCATTTCATGGGGTGGACGTAGAAAAGAAAATTTTGGTGGATTTATAGGCGTAGAGATTTATAGGTGTAGAGATAGAGAATAGAAATTCACCAGCCCACTATTTGTCCACGCTACTCCACCGCACTCAGGAATCACACACAGCTCACAAAGCAAGCATACAAAAACCCATGGAGAGCGAGAGGGAGCGAGCGAGCATCGGCCGGTAGCGGTGGCATCCATAGGTCTCTCAGATTCCCACCTCGTCTTATCTCCACACATTTCCCCCTCCTGTTTATATAACTCAGCTCAATCTCCCACCTCTCCCTCCCACGGACGACCTCGGCGACGGCCACCACCACGGCACCACCGCCGCTCCCCTCCCTCTCCTCATCTCCCCACTCACCCCGCGGCCATTACCGCAGCATCGCCAAGAAGCCGGCCGGGATGGCTGCACTCAAGGCGTCGTTCCCGGGGGAGCTCAGCGCCGTCTCCTTCCTCGACTCCAGCAGGGGACCTTTCGGCCAGCACAAAGGTTGGATCTTTTCCTCTTTCGGCGCCTCCTCTTTCCCGATCGGTGCATGAGCTTATCTTCTCGCTTTTCCGGCCTGATGCCCTCGCCTTTGCTATCCCGTGTTTTCCGGCCGTTTTGATGCTTTCTTGATCCATTCCGATTGACTCACAGATATTTTTGGGTTCCAAGCGGATTGCAATGGCAGAGGGAGAAATTTGTAGTGTTGCTCAGCAAAATTTTGTAGTGTTGCTCAGCAAAAGACTAGGTCTTTATGCCATCCTGTTGATCATGGTTCAATCGTTCTTCTTCCCTCTTGGCGTCTCTGCGTTATCTGCAATTAGAAAACACTAATAGCAGCGTTGAAGGTTTGGTGCTGTGAGGATTGGGTTGGATTTGTATGGTTCGTGATTTTCCTTTTTTGGAGTTATTTTTGGGCCCCATCTCCGTATAGGGTGCATGGGAACTGCGAGCTTTGGTCTTTTGGAGGGTATAGTCATTGTAAAGTTGCAAACTCTGATTCTAACTGTTATGATTTTGACATCCTAAAAGGCAGAATTTTTTCGGTTCTCGGGGGAGAAAGTTGTAACTCCTTTAATTTTCTCCTACACGGGTTCCAAGGCTGAAATTTCCAGAATGTTATGCGGCCTTTTCTTGGTCGAGAATCATTTCTTACGTGTGTCTGGAATCGCTTCTTTCGTGATCACTTGGGTGCATTAAATTCTGAAATATCTGGGCCTCAACTTGCCGTTTGCTACTTCAGCCGTTGGAATATCTAATGTTCTTAGAATATATTCTCCATAGATTCCAATTCAGGTTATACTTTCTAGTGATTTGATACTGTTGTGTGACGCTCTGATTGGCTAATTGATCTGCGCACATGGAATTGAATTTACATGAATGAGCACACGAGCAGCATGGCCAACTAGAAGATAAATTGGTGAAAGTTAGGTGCATTAATTCAGGATTTAATTCCGTTGACTTTGTTGACCATATTGCAGTCACGCATGTTTTTCAGCGATCTTTCTTGGCAGCAGACACGTATTTCTAGCGTGAATTCTGGTTAGTAGTGTTGTTCTGTAATCTTACTTTGATCTATCTGTCTCATTGTAGTGGATTTTACTTTTCAAAGGAAGGGCAAAAGAGCAATTTCTCTTAGAAGGACATGCTGTTCTATGCAGCAGGCTCCACCACCAGCATGGCCTGGACGAGCTGTTGCTGAGCCTGGCCGGAGGTCATGGGATGGCCCAAAGCCTATCTCGATTGTCGGATCTACTGGTTCAATAGGAACACAGGTAAAGAGATTAACCGAAGACTCATGGATGGAATTTGTTAGTCCTTAACATTGTTCTAGTAGCTGTGCAAATAATGTTGGTAGTGGATACATCAAACTTTAATGAATTGTTGCACATGCATCTGTTTGAAACCAGTAGAATCAGTATTTTTTGCATGTTACTTTAGAATTTTCCCTGTGGGTCATTTATAGTAGTTGATGTAATACATTCTTATCCTTCTGTAATGTGGGCTTTTTTAGGTCTCAAGTCTAATCAACCTGTGTCACTAATAACAATTTATTATGAAATTAGTGAACATATCTTACATTTACCTTATGATAGGTATGAAACTAGAGGCGCTGATATTCTGCAGCACTAATATTCTATCTTTTGCATAATGGGAAGACATTGGACATTGTTGCGGAGAATCCTGATAAGTTCCGAGTTGTTGCTCTTGCTGCTGGTTCCAATGTGACTCTTCTAGCTGATCAGGTACAGTGATTTTCTGAGTACGTTCTTTTATCAAATTTGAAAGAGGAAATTATGCACTTGTTTACTATTTGAGCATTCAAATGGTAAGACAAAATTATGCACTTGTTTACTTATTTAACAGGTCAAAACATTCAAACCAAAACTGGTTGCTGTAAGAAACGAATCATTAGTTGATGAGCTAAAAGAAGCCATAGCTGATTGTGAGGAGAAGCCAGAAATTATTCCTGGAGAGCAAGGTGTCATAGAGGTAAGGCATTTCTCGTGATCCTATATCTACAAATGACTGAAGGTTCGGTCTGGAAATTTCTCAAATAATCAACACTTGAATAATAGGTCGCTCGCCACCCAGATGCAGTTACAGTTGTCACAGGGATAGTAGGGTGTGCAGGGCTGAAGGTAATGTCCCTTCTATTTAGCATATTTGTCTTTCAGTCTTTGTGCTTTCGTTTATGTTGGGTATTCCAAGAATCTATTTGTGCCTGATACTTTTCAAGTATTTCAAGAATTTTTTTAGCATAGAATGATATTTATGTGCTTGCATATAATGTATTCCCGCCGTTTCATACTGTAGGTCGTTTTAGCTTTTCTAGATTCATATATATTATTATGCATCTAGACATACATTATATCTACGTGCATAGCAAAAACTATGCACCTAGAAAAGTCAAAACGACCTACAATTTGGGACGGAGGGAGTATTCATTTGTTAGGCCAATAAAGTTATCTGTACTAAGAACTGCTATAGGAAACTTTTTTTTTTTAAAAAAGAGAGCTATTCTGATGTCATTTGGTTAGCTTGAACTGGATGACCTCATGGCAAGTTAACTTCTTTTGAAGTTAAAAAAAATGTTTAATAAAATAGGAATTTGAACTATTTTGGGTTGGTATTGCTATACAGTTAGAAAGAAAAGGAGTACAGGTAAAACTATCACAATATCATAGCATTACTTTGTTACCAGACATAGATTTGCAACTTTGGCATCCCAAATCTGACGCAACAACTCAATTGGTAGTGGTATATATGTCACTATCCTGTTGCCTGTCATGTTTGTATTGTTCGAGAACCAAGTTCCATGGCCCCCTATTTTTATTATACTGCATATCAGGAGAAGTGGAGGAATCATAACTAGATGGTGTTACCGTTACTTTCGGACTGTATTATCTTTGCATTTCCATATAGTTTCGATTTTTGCAATTCTAACAATTTCTTTCTTCTGTGTTGGGTAGTGTATCCAAATAAAAGATAGCAAGCTAAATTATTTGTAAATCTGACTGACTCAGTAAACTTTGCACTGTTTGTTCTGTTAGCCTACAGTTGCTGCAATTGAAGCTGGTAAAGACATAGCGTTGGCGAACAAAGAGACGCTTATTGCAGGTGGCCCTTTCGTGCTTCCCCTTGCACACAAACACAAAGTGAAAATTCTTCCTGCTGATTCTGAGCACTCTGCAATATTCCAGGTATCTCACAAAATGATTATTTGTTGCTACAACTATATTTTTCATTACTTCTCGAACACATATATTTTTCATTACTATGCATGCTTGGTTTAATATCGGGAAAAATAGGTACTGGCTAAGGATGTTTAAACACACTGCAATGCGATGGTGGTGTTGCCTCTGAAACTTGAAATGATGTGGAAGTAAATTTTATGTTTTGGTGGCGTTCTTTGCTTATTAGAATCTGCTTCTCTTTTGCCAGTGTATACAAGGTTTGTCTGAAGGAGCACTTCGTCGTGTTATTCTAACTGCATCAGGTGGTGCTTTCAGGCAAGTCCATTCCCATATGTGTTTATGTACTTCTGGAAACATACGGATCCATCTCATATCGATTGATCATGACAGGGACTGGCCAGTTGACAAATTGAAAGATGTTAAAGTCGCTGATGCTTTAAAGCATCCAAACTGGAATATGGGGAAGAAGATCACAGTAGATTCTGCTACTTTATTTAACAAGGTGTCTTAGAGCTCCATCATATTTAATTTACCCAACCTGTATTTTCTTCTATTAAACACTAAAGTGACAACTTGATCCTTATAGGGCCTAGAAGTTATCGAAGCACATTATTTATTTGGCGCTGAATATGATGACATTGAGATTGTGATTCACCCACAGTCTATCATACACTCTATGGTTGAAACCCAGGTGAGCTCCGTTATTTGCTTTACCAGAAAGCAAATTTTTAGGTATTCTGCTCAGATAACATGTTCATGCTTATTCCTTCTGTGGTTTTTTATTTCCACCTGCCATTCCCTAGTATAGTGCATTCCAGCATCTGAGCATAACCTCAAGTTTATGATTGTTTCAATTCATTATGGTACATAAAGATTTGTTTCTGTACTGGGTTTACAAATGATTTAAAATTGTTTGAAGCACTCATGAAGTTCTATTTTTGCAGGATTCATCCGTCCTAGCTCAACTGGGATGGCCAGATATGCGGATACCAATCTTGTACACCTTATCTTGGCCAGATAGAATCTATTGCTCTGAGGTCACCTGGCCCCGTCTGGATCTTTGCAAGTATGATATCTTCACAATTCCTATGCTCTTTTGCAGTACAGCTGATACTTTTATTTGGAAATGACCTCCAAGAAATCGGGACTTATTTTTCTTGATTGTATAAGATTGTTCTCATAAGCCACCCATATATGATGGGTAAACTTGATAGATGTGTATGGGTCAGGGCCTCAGTAGTAATAACCAAGTAGTAACCATGGTTAGGTTGCAAACAAGAATATGCTTCTTTAAGGATGTTGAAACAACAAAAGGTGAAGAAATTAAAGGAACTGCAAACAGTCACTTGAATTGTAAGCATGCCATATTCGCAATTTTTTAGCACTCAGATTTGATTTCCAACTGGCTAATGCAGATTGGGTTCACTGACGTTCAAAGCTCCTGACAATGTAAAATACCCTTCGATGGACCTTGCCTATGCTGCTGGGCGGGCTGGGGGTACCATGACAGGTGTCCTGAGTGCTGCTAATGAGAAGGCTGTGGAGTTGTTCATTGATGAAAAGTATGATTCTTTCTGCATATTGTCAACTTTTGTCTGCTTTCTTCAAGATAAAGCATTGCATGTTTATTGCCATCTTTTGATTTGGTTTGCAAATATTCTGCAATTTATTTATAAGGCGAGATATGTTATGTTGATTGCTGCAATGAAAAAAAAAAACCTTTGGGCCAACCAAAGTCCATGGACATCTGCTGCACTTTATTTTTTATTTTTAAAAAATTGAGTTGGAAGGAGAAGCATGTCCTTAAAGCTATTATTCTCAAGCACCTTTTGAGCCTACATTATGGATTTCGAATAACTTTACAGAATCTTGATCTAAACTATTGTTAGGCTGCCTGCTGTTGCTATTGCCAACCTATAGCCATTTATGATGGATTAGTATTGAGATAAAATGCCTCTGCGTTAAAAAATGATAAGATATTGATCTACACGCACTGTCCATTAAGTAGAGTGGCCGTGCTCCATAATTTAATAAAAGGAGAACTTGGTCAAGATTTTTAAAGTGCATGATTTTACTTTTTCCAAATGAATTCAACTAGGAGAAATTCTACTACTGCATTCAGCACTTCAAGAACACATGTTTGCTACTTCGGTTTGCATATGCATGCAAAGAATTTATTTCCCCCGTTTCACTTGATATGCAGGATTAGCTACCTGGACATCTTCAAGGTGGTGGAGCGTACATGCGACGCCCATCGGAACGAGCTGGTAACGCGCCCGTCGCTTGAGGACATCATCCATTATGATCTGTGGGCGAGGAGATACGCAGCGAGCCTACAACCATCAGCTGGCCTGAGCCCTGTCCCTGCATAAGTAGATATACATATGCATGCCTATAGAGGTTGCTGTGATCATGGTGTACAGTGGGAGCTCTAAGATGAAGTGTGGGCTGGTAGGCGATGTGCCCACTGCTCCCTGGTTTCCATGGTCGATTGGTTATTCTGGAGTTTGTGAATGTAAATCATGCCTTCACATGAATAAATTGCATGTGTTCCATATAAATTTTGATGGCTTTAGTGTGGAAAGTTTGGGCGGAATCAGATGCATCCCTTTCGGTGTGGTATGTCGGCTGGTGACGTGCACACAATAGCCCCGACGCTCTACACCTTTCCATCGTATACTCCTTTTTCTTTTTTTTTACAAACATATTAGGAATTTAGGATCAAAGTAAAAAAACGTATTAGGAATTTAGGATCAAAGTCTTTGAAAGCTTACTTTGATGATCAAAGGAGGAAGATTTGTGAAACGTCTATTGATATTGATATTTGTCTTACTCTGTTGGTCAAGTCAAACTTCTCTAATTTTAACTAGCTTTATATAAAACAAATCAATATTTACTGCATCAAATTAGTTTCATGAAAGGTGTTATTATAATTTTCTATAAACTTAGCTAACGTTAGACAAGTTTAATATATGATAAAACTAAAGTAACTTTGACAATCGTATTTATTAAAATATTTATGCAAAACAAATCTCTAGATATAAGCTTCATTTGCAAAAAAAAAAAACAGTATATTTTGACGAATTGATTGGTAAAATTCAAAAGCTGAGTTTTTCAAATTCTAATACGCCTTATAAGAACCAACTACAATGAGGGTTGACTCAACTCTGCCTCTCCTACCAGACGGCAACGGTGTTCATATCTCGTAGAAGCTTATGCTGCATTTAGTAACTCAACCATTCCACGAGAATCTGTACCTTCCCTAAAACTAGCATAAAATTGTTCAGCCCAAAGATAGCTGACCCACTTCATCCCAAGCGAGATAAGGAAAACACGGATTTTAAGGACGAGGTAGAAGCAATTAAAAGCAATCGACTTTTAAAATGGTACCACAGCACAATTCAAGATCACTTATGCAGATTCACATAACATTGATAAAAAGGACCTACTATATGATGTCCTCTCTATGAATCATCCAAATACAATCCCAGAATGGACGTACTACCAGCGATAATTGAGGGGGCGGTAGATGCAAGCATTGAAAGCAGCAAAAGATGGAGCTGTTTGGCAGACAAAAACACTTGAGTTGCAGCAGCAGTAGCCAGAAACAAGCTCCAACAGCACACAAGGGTAGCCCAGGCCTTAGTGGCCATATTTCTGGAACTCCCACTCACTGTTATCTGGAAGATAGAGTACGGTTTGTCAGTTCACTTGCTCAAAAGAATGAACTATAAGATCAAAACATACACAGGAGCTGCAGCTACCTAATGGGCACACTTGGCGAGTCTTAAGCCACCTGCTGATGCAGTGGAAGTGAAAAGCATGATTACAGACACCTGTAGCATGCAACAAAAACACACCTTGTTAGGCCCAGTGAAGCTTGAAGAATCAACTAAGCAAAATATTATCATCATGTAATGCTCGAAACTAACAAGGAAGAACCATGTGGAATGTTCCAATAATTCATTTGTACAGGTAAATGTACTTGCTTTTATACAAACTGCTTGATCTTTCCATTTTTATTTTTTGAGCCAGCAGCAATTTTTTTCCATTTTAAACTGTAAACATGGTTGAGCTAAGTTCAACATCAACTCTATAATATGGTGAAAAATTGAATAAACATGAGCTCAAGCAGAACATTCAAAGAACACATGAGCAGAGGTTGCAAAAGCACAACCATGCTGCTGCAGTGCTGCAGATGTTTTGTGGGCTTGCAACATGCAATACATAGGGATTGACAGACTGAGTGCGCATGTTTAATTTGACTGGCTAGGATGTGTGTTGAAAGGAAGTGCTGATATAGGTTCCTCCTTTATGTGGCTATCATGCAGTAATTTACTGATAAAAGCCTGACACTGATCTATAATTAAATTTGAGAGTTCACTGCTAAATCGAAATTTCAACAGATATGCATAATACTTTACCACTATCATTGAATATCTACCCAATTACCCATGCTACCCAGCGTCCTGCATTTGCAGCATTTCAAGTAAGTTGAGCATGGTCTGCTAAGAAGTAATTTACAAATAAATATCCTGACCAGATTACACAACACACATCCATCACTTATCTAACAACAACAACATAGCCTTTCAGTCCCAAGCAAGTTGGGGTAGGCTAGAGTTGAAACCCAACAAGAGCCACAAATCAGGGTTCAGGCACATGAATAGCTGTTTTCACATCTATCACTTATCTAAGATCACAATTAAATGAGAGTTCACTGCTAAATAATTATTTTTTCAACAGATATGAAAAATACATAACCACTGTGTCTGATATCTACCAATTTAAGAGGCATCCGTGATACCTACTATCCTACATTTACAGCATTTTAAGTAATCCGAGCTTTACATTTGTAAAGAAAACCAATTCATAAGTACCAGTCATATCAAGAAGAGCCTCTTGAAGATGAAAGCCAGAGATATGCAATTTTGAAGTTTGTCAAGTTAGTAGCATCACTTCAGTGTGACTGTATGAAACTAATAATTCATTGAATTGAACAGTGAACCAGAAATAAAGTAACCAAGTTCACATAGTAGACTCAACAGAAACAGCATTGAACATCTGCAGTTAAACAGAGTTGCAATCATGTGTCCGCTGAGGCTATTCGCCAGCTAGAGAAATACATTAATTATTGTTGTCAGTTAAAGATTGGCATACGAAAACTTAGATCCCCGAAACTAAATGCCACAATGAGACATGCAAGTAGTAGCGTGTGTAACCTTAATTCATAGCTAATTCTTGCATATGAAGAGGCATACGAATAAGATCAAACAAGTAGCAAAAAACATAAGCAAAATTGAAAAAAGGGGGACAGAGGAAATTGGATTCGTACCCCAAGCGACGGTGCACTCCTCGCTCGTGGCGCTGGCCTGGTTCGCCTGGCACTCGATGCCTGCACCCAACGAACGAACAACCTCAAATCCTAACCACAGACCCCAAACCCTAATTAACACCGTACCGAAGGACCCCAGAACTTACATAGATCCATGATGTGGTTGCGGCAGATGGCGCAGTTGTCGACGACGATATCTGCAGGGGAGCAAAGGGGCAAAACAGCAGGTCAGATTGGATCCAAATTCCAATCTACAGGAGGGAAATCAAGGGTGGAAGAACGAGAGCGATTGCGTACCCCATGCCCACAGCGCAACGGCGTTCCACTTCTTGATCTCGAAGCGCTTGTTGGGCTTGCGGGAGGACGAGGAGGACGGGCCGGCCGCGGAGGAGCCCTCGCCGGCGGGGGCGGGCGGCGGCGGCGCGTTGATGTCGGTCTCCATGGCGGACATCGCGCTAGGTCTCGAGAGCCTTCGATTCGATTGGGGGCAAAGGAAGGAGCTGGACCAGGACCAGGACCAAGACGAGGTTCGGTTTGTGCGATTTCTCCCGAAGCCAGGGGTTTTATTGAAAAAGTGAAGGCCCTGCCGTCTCACACGATGACTCTTCAATGTCGTCATCTCGTGTTTTATTTTTCTTTTGAAATAATCCGCCATCTCGTATTTCGCATCGCAACAGCCGCAGGATCAGTCTGCCAAAGTTCAGGCCTCAGGTGCTCCCTTCGATCATAAATTCACTAAATGCAGAATTTTAACTAATACTTTTTACGAGAGTATATGGAATAAATAAGAAGGATTGCTCCTATGTCACTGAATTACTCCCTCCGTTCCCAAATTGTAGGTCGTTTTATATTTTCTAGATACATAATTTTTCTATGCATCTAGATACAATGTATGTCTAGAATCTAGAAAAACTAAATGGGGTATTTTTTTTATGGAATCTAGAGATGCCTATTTTATATTTGATGTTTACCAAGCTGATACTATTTGTGTTGTGCCTAATCCTTACTGAGCTTAGACGTCGATTTCACGGAACTATTGGAAGTTTTGAACACGTGTTGTGTAATAATAAAAAAAAGCGTCTTCAGCAGTTATAACAGAAAAAGAGTTAAATACATCAGCGATCCTTGAACTTGAGGTGCACTTAGGTCCATGAACTCGCAAAATCGAAATCTGACATCCTGAACTTGTTAAGTTATACCACTTAGATCCATACCCCTTCGAAATCTAATGTGGCATGCCAATGTGGCGCCACATGGACAAACATAATTCATTATTGGCCCACCATTGATTACAAGATTTCAATCATCTTCCCCGTTACTTAGAAAAAGTGAGCCACCGGTTCAGGTACAAGATATATGCAAAAAAGCCTTGAGTTTTTATCTTCTTCTATATATTCATTCTCCTCGTCTCTTTCTGTCGGGGATACATCCCCAGTACCCGCAAGGAAGGAAGAAGTCAGACTCCTACTAGGATTTTCCTGTAATCCGACTAGGACTAGTCCCGTGTACTCCTACTAGGACTCCTTCTTGTAATCCGACTAGTACTCTGCCCCCTGGAGTATATAAGGAGGGCAGGGGTACCTAGCTCAGCAGGTCATACCTCAACACCCAAGCCCAGGACAGACGAGGACAACTCCAGTTCATCAAATACAAACCAACACACAGGACGTAGGGTATTACGCGATCTAGCGGCCCGAACCTGTCTAAATCGTGTTCCTTGCGTCACCATTGATTCCTTGATTCTCGACGACCCTTACCGCATAAAAGACCACCTAGGGTACCCCCTAGGCGGGTTGCTGGTCTAAAACACCGACAGCTGGCGCGCCAGGTAGGGGAACTCGTCGAGTTTCTCAGCGCGAACTCAATGGCACGGTCGTCATCAAGCCCATCTTCGCTATCGAAGCGGGCGCAACCTTCGTTTTTGGATCCTGGCTCTGCATCACGGCGCCGGATCGTTCTAGCTCCAAATCGTCAACTCCGACGGCGACCTCGGGTTCCACCATGATTCGAACTCGAACTCCGACGGTGACTCCGGGTCTGACTACAACTTGGAGTTCGACGGCGACTCTGGGTCCAACTACGACTCGAAGCACGCCGACTACTCCAGCCAAGCATGGTCTACACTCAAAACGCATCCTTGTCTCGGGGTCTTGGATAAGTCCGACCCTCCAAGCCGGGGGTCGGGCGATTCGAAGCCTTGCGGCAAGGGGTCGGGCGCATCCGACCCTGGGACCAAGGGTCGGGCGAGGCGGAGTTCCACCCTCAAAGGGTCGGGCGCATCCGACCCCGGGACCAAGGGTCGGGCGAGACGGTGTTCCATCCTCAAAGGGTCGGGCATGTCCGACCCTGGGACGTTGGGTCAGGCGAGACGGAACGAACTACTCCTTGCCCACATCAAGACAACCATGATCAGCTTGTCGACCACTCCGTCAGCCACGGGCAGCTCGTCGACGACTTCAACTCGTCTCGACTAAAAATTAGTCGGGGTAAACTTTGCATCACTGACAACTAGTTAGAATCGCCTCCAACTAGTCGACTTCGTCAACAACCGTTACGGCTTCATCAACGACTGTCACGGCTTCATCAACAATCATTCACGAATCAAGCTAAGTCACTTTTCTAAATTATTTTCCAGCTTATTTTCCGTTTGCGTGCAACATGCGCGCTACCCGCCGGAAACTCTTGCGCGCAACGCGCGCTCTATTTGCCGAAGGGCAGCAAACTCTTTCGCGCTACCGCGCTCTCTTTTTATCGCAACAGCGAATATTCCCTTTTGTCTTCTCTTAAGGTCACTACTCTTCTCGAGCAGAACACGCCTTAACTCGTGAAAGCCTCAGGTGCATCTGTCACGCCTAAGCCCATACGCGTATACGAGACAACGATCTCACACACGCAGCGACAACGGCTACCCAGAGATTGAGAGCCTAAGCATAACAGGCTAACTACTCGGAAAGAGTATGACTGAAACAAGAGCTTGACGCGCAATCATGCAGTTTCTTTCTCGTCGCAGCAGCGACTCCTCTCACTTTTGTCTTCTCTTAAGGTCACTACTCTTCTCGAGCAGAACACGCCTTAACTCGTGAAAGCCTCAGGCACATCTGTCATGCCTAAGCCCATACGCGTATATGAGACAACGATCTCACACACGCAGTGGCAACGGCTACCCAGAGACTGAGGGCCTAATCGTAACAGGCTAACTACTCGGGAAGAATATGACCGAAATAAGAGCATGACACAACTTTCATACTGATCACTGAAATTTTCAGTTTCAAAATCCTACAAATATGCTACATAATGTACGCATTTTTTCTTTCAGGTCAAGCTTTGGCGACGACGCTGGTCGCGACACCTACTAAGCATGCCTCCAACGGCACAGGCTAGTTCCCGAACTCGGGGGCTAAGCACCAATCAGTACTCCTAATATCTCCAGTGGCTCAGCTAGCTCCCAGGCTCGGGGGCTAGACGCCGCAAAACCACTCGACGTGGCTCCAACGACTTACCTGGCGCATAAGCACGGGGGCTGGACACCGCAAGACTACTCGAATGATGACCTGAGTGAAGATTCAAGACCCTCGGGTTGATTATTCAATCAATCCAAGGCTCGGGGGCTGATAAGCTACACCCAACAATCGATTTTTTCAAGTCAAAAGAGGAAGATTCAAGATTTTGGCCCTCAGCCTGATTCTACGATTCAACCTAAGGCTCGGGGGCTACTCCATATGGAGTGCGACTTTCGCCGCCCTCCATACACGAAGACTATAATATCATGTTGATCAAGACTTTGAGCACACCATAGCCTCATGGCAGCTTTGAGAAGCATTGAAAGATTCAGCCTGACAAAGTACTCGAAGAGCACCAAGACTACTCGGCGAATATCTCAAGACTACTCGAAGACTGCTGCATTCGACTATGAAGCGCTCGGGAGCTTGTCGGGGATACATCCCCAGTACCCGCAAGGAAGGAAGAAGTCAGACTCCTACTAGGATTCCCCTGTAATCCGACTAGGACTAGTCCCGTGTACTCCTACTAGGACTCCTCCTTGTAATCCGACTAGTACTCTGCCCCATGGAGTATATAAAGGAGGGCAGGGGTACCTAGCTCGGCAGGTCATACCTCAACACCCAAGCCCAGGACAGACGAGGACAACTCCAGTTCATCAAATACAAACCAACATACAGGACGTAGGGTATTACGCGATCTAGCGGCCCGAACCTGTCCAAATCGTGTTCCTTGCGTCACCATTGATTCCTTGATTCTCGACGACCCTTACCGCATAAAAGACCACCTAGGGTACCCCCTAGGCGGGTTGCCGGTCTAAAACACCGACACTGTCTCCTCTCTCTTCGCATAACGCCGGGCAGGCCATGCGCGGGTGGCGAGCGCGGTGCGGTCGGGTGAGTGGCGCGCCAGCCGGGGGTGGTGGTGGCAGTGCCCAGGGTAGCGGTGGCGGCTCCAGGAGAGGTGGTGGTGACCTTGGCTACTGGGACGGACGGCCCCCACCAACGCAACCCACTGGCGCTAGGGGCAGTGGTGACGGCGCCCGACCCCTGCGCCCGGCACGGCTCGTCGACGGCGGAGGAGGAAGCAGCGGCGCCCCGCGTGGAGGGGCCCCCAACCGCCGGGATGAGTGGCCCCCGCGCGATGGAGCCTGCCCCCTACGCTCGGCGTGGTCCTCCGATGGTGGTGGTGGAGGAGGTGGCGTCGGGTGTGGAGGGGTCCCTAGCCGCTAGGATGGGCGGCCTCCGCGTGGTGGAGTCCGACCCTTGTGCCCGGCGTGGCCCGCTGAAGGCGGCAGAGGAGGCGGCGGCACCGGCGGTCGAACCTAGATCTAGGATTCGGCCGACCATGGAGAAGAGGGGTGGAGGAGGGAGGAGAGGGAGGGAGATGGGGTGGAGGGGGACGCCGGCTCCGGGATGGCCACCGGCGTGGCCGGGGGAGGGTGGGAGAGGGAGGTGGCGGCACGAGGGGTCATGAGAGAGGGGGTGTTGGCGACTAGGGGAGGAGGAGGGGAGGGCGGGAGGCGGCGGCAGATTGGTGGCCGCGGGTGGCGGAGTGGCAGCCGACTGTGGACGTCGGGGCCGGAGTGGCCGCCGATGGTAGGAGCGAGGGAGCAGGGTGTGGGGCCGGCGGATAGAGAGAGAGGAGAAAGAGACGAGGAGGATGCAGATCTAGAAGAAGATAAAACTCAAGGGCTTTTTTTGCATATGTTTGCCCATGTGGTGCTACGTTGGCATACCACATCGGATTTCGAAGGGTATGAACCTAAGTGGCACAACAAGTTCAGAGGCCAGATTTCGATTTTACAAGTTCGTGGACCTAAGTGACATCTCAGGACAAGTCTAAGGGCCGCTAGTGTATTTAACTCAAAGAAAAATTAGACCGATAGAACTTGAGCTTGACAAAATCATTATAGACGTCTCACATTCAATAAGCACGTTGTCTACTGCTAAAAAAAATGTCATTCCATCCCAAAATAAATCTAAAAAGGTATGGGCTCAGACGCTCAGTTCGCCACATGTAA
Organism: Setaria italica; assembly: GCF_000263155.2. Lineage (NCBI taxonomy): Eukaryota > Viridiplantae > Streptophyta > Magnoliopsida > Poales > Poaceae > Setaria > Setaria italica. The sequence continues at coordinate 6,139,061 of NC_028454.1, read as the reverse complement.
ATTTATACTTTAAAGAGAAATAGATCTACAATCACACAAAAAGGATAGTATATAGGTTGTTTGTGCAAGTCCGCATGATAATGAAAATAAAAAAAAAAGTCGTGATGACTTGCTTATATAACCTTTTGTCTAAAGTAGAATAGCTCTGATGTCGAATTCTAAAGCCGATCCACTCAACTAACGCTAGCAAGCTAATTTAACTCTAACTGATTCAAATAGACCAGCTAATGCCCATCCATCTAGTCACATAGTAACTACCAGCTAATCTAGTCACAAAAGACCGAAATTGCCAATGTCTTATTAGACCATTATCAATGCAAGTCTCATATGAATTTCATTCTCATGCCACGTAGATAAAAATGATAACATGACATTAAATTTATAAGGAAGTGCTTTGAAATCAGAATGAATTGTGTTTCATCTCCACACATTCATTGGTCACTTAGCTCACTCCAACTAGCTATTAGCTAGTGCCGGTGGATCCCCATAACTAATGGTTAGCCAGCTATTCATTAATAACTTAGCTAATCCAAATAATAAGCACCAAGTCTTACGCCCTCCGTTCGAGGTTGTTTACATTTTGAAATGGATGGACCTACATTTTGAAATGGAGGGGTAAGGTTTTATCATTGGCACCGTCTGCTACAGTTCATGACATCGGTTTGCAACTCACTAGCTGAGCTCTAGCCAACTGAGCGAGCTTGTGTGCTTTCCGCACAAGGGAGCAGTGCATATTCAAGAATAATGTTTCAAATAATTATTATAGGACATAACTATCTGTCCAAGAATGCAGATCATGGGTTCGTTCTTACTCTGCGTAATTCGGGCACAGGCTAGCTCGCTATAATGCCATAATGGTACTTACCTACTGCAGTACTGCTTCATCAACCATCAATGATCAAACGATCCCTTTTCTATGTCTATATCATGATAGTACAACAGTTACATACAGCCTCAAGTGCTTGTATACAAAGTAAACAGAAAACAAAAAGGTAACGGCATCCAACCATCCAAGCAGCAATGCCGATAGAAGCATACGCTGCAAGATGGCATCTACAAGTGATGCAGCGTCTATCCGTATGGCTTTCAAACTAATTAAATTCGAAAAAAGAAAAAGCCAGACCGTGGCCTCCTAGGCTTGTCGAACTGATTTACAAACACCCACGTTTGGATAACTGCCAGATGCCAGTGTCTCTTGACCGCAGACCTTCAAAATTCTAACAGCTATCGGCAGTGGTATGTATAACTGTACAACCCCTTGACCTTCATCCAGATGCCATGCTTCCCTTGTGCTCAGGTACTGAAGGCAGCAAATCATGCCCCGTAGGAAGTTGACGGAGGGTCTAATGGGGTAAGTGGAGAAACACCCCATACGAGTAAAGCTTCACAAGTAACAAAATTGCTCTTGCCTTTGATCAAAATTTACATCCATTTCCATGGAGCTTACAACCAAGGTCCCCAACCAGGAAACATTTGGCACAATCGATCAACATCTACCGCATCCTGTATGAGTTGTTGGACCTAAAAGGCAAACACAGAGATCAATGTGATTTTGCATTGGCAAAAGTGTAAATATCTTAACGCTTTGGTATCAACGAGATGGTTACCTGGCCCTGCACACTTCTCATCTCACCGTCTTCGTACCCATCCAACTTCTGTTTAACACGGAGTATAGCACGAGCTGCATCCTTGTTGCCCTCATAAGCTTCTTGAGAGTCATCCAAACACGAGTCAGTATCTTCTATTTCCTGCAAAACGTATATACCAGTTCAATGGGTTGCCTGCAGGAAGATTCTCCGACAGAATATCTGTGTTCAACAGCATGGTCAAAAACCAGTGTACACAAATACCAGTTGCACAAAAAAGCTTGGGACAAAAAAGCGCTGTTGCTGTTGTTTTATTAGGTTTCAGATCTTTGAATTTGCTTGGCTTCTGAGAGTTCATTTGATTACAACAAAGTTACACGTCCCTAATACTGGCTGCTCTTTATTGTACTGGTTACCTATCTCAAGTCCTAACAAGCATACCGGTAACTCCCAGTTGTATGAACATGAGTGTTATGAAATCAAGTAAAGCAAATTTTCTTACCTTTTGACGCTGTAAAGCTTTCAGTGGTGAGAGTGCCCATTTATATAGAGGATCATGAACGAAAACCTGATACATTTGATCCAGTCTCAGGAGGAGCTAAAGTATTGAACTCACTTAATTACTTAAAACATTTGATAACATACATACTTCGATGATCGTGAGCAATGCTTCTTTATTTGCCCTCATGACAGACAGAGTTTTCTCACAACATCTTCTAAACACACCTTCAACACCAGTAACACCCATGCCATCTATAATGTCCCTTGTCAGCCGAAATGGAACCTACAACCAGAGAGAAAAAAAGAACATGGTTCACAAAGGAAGAACTAGCAATTATTACTTGCAGAAGCTCAGAACATACAATGTGATGGTTCTGGTTCATCACATACCCGTTCAGGTGTCTTAAGCATGAGACCTTGTTCAAATGCAACACCAAGATCAATGTGTACAACCTCAGCTGTGTCTTGGTCAATTAGAATATTCATGGAATGGCGATCCCCAAGTCCCACGATGTATCCTACCTGAACGCATTAAAATAATAGGCATCATGCAGTATTCTTAGTAGTTGTCCAGGACAATGATGTGAGTTGCATTTTGACAACTAAAAGAAATTACCATTGAGCTTGCTGCCACACTTCTTGTGTAAGCAAGTCTACTTTGGAACCAATCAGCAGGCAGCAAGAATTTCTCGAGAAAGAAGTGGTGCATTACAGGCCTGGTTATTGTAGGAAAAGGGGGGGAAGAAGTGTAAGAGGCACACATGATATGCTTTTTATGTCCACATCTTGCATTTGTGTACATATCAGATTATTGGCAAATGGAAATAGAGATAAAGAAAAGACCTAAAGTTATTGCATATTTTAAGAAATGCCCTCCTTTTGTCCTTTTCCTACAAAATAAATTCCTTCAAATTGGGCATACATTCATCATGATCTAGTAGCAAAAATTGATTTCGAAAAACTAGACAACATGTGAACATACACTCATTAAATACTCTCTGCATTGAAGATATGTCCAGTCCCCAGTTCCATATCGTCCATGTGCTCCACTGATTCTAGTACTGTATAAACCCAAGAAAAAGGCAAATAAATACAAAGCATTCAGGATACAGTTTAAATATTAGAACTGAGATCATGTATACAGAGACCTCCCCAATAGATATTCGCCGAGTGGAACAGTGCCATTTACCCATTCAACAACACCAGCACTTGGGGTAAAAGGAACAACCTAAGATACAGGAGCAAGTAGTTAGAGATTTGTCATATTTCCAAAAGTAAGCATGGGTATGATTAATCAGGCTTTACCAACATTACAAGTACCAGACACATTACACAGAATGGTGCCATTATACACTTATAATGTGATTACCCTAAACATGCTACAGAACCGTAGCTAGTGAGTGCCTAGCAATGTACTAAATGTATACTAGGAACTTAGAAAATAAATGGAAACAAAGGTATATCAGAACTCAGGAGTTAAAATTGCGGAAGAAATAGAAAGAATACAATGTTATGGAGTTTTAACTCTTAATAATTAATAACTCCTCCCCAAATAACGATTTTAGAATAACCCTCATCGAATCTTTGTGTGGCAATATTGCAATGCCAAGGGTATTCGGTGCAGTCAGCTGTTTGGCCATGTTAAGGGCCTTGGCGTGATCGCCCATTTGCCCATGCTAAGGCCCATGGTGTGGTCCCATCCTTGCCACTCCAGCCATGTGCCTTGGACCCTTGGTGTGGCAGACAATTTTGCTACGACAACTTGACAAGGCCCATAGTTTGACAAAAGGGGTTATTTAAAAAAAATTGGGGGCGGGGTTACCAATAAAACATTAGATTTAAAAGGATTGAAAATAAAAAATATTTTTGCTAATAATGGTTGTTGATGGCTCACAGTTTGAGGAGCAAATAAATTAGTCAAATGTTAAGGACTATCCATAAAAGGCTAAAGCAAGTACAAAACATCAGGTCTCCTGAAAAATGAAAAATTCAAACTATGATTCACAGCAGAGAATATCTTGAAATAGTAAGCATCTAGAATTCCAACTTTACTTCCACATCAGTAAATTAATTAAATGCCACCATACATTAAATAACACCATTCATTAAATTTTTGAATGAAACTCTTTTGATATTTTGCCCTGCAATTAAGGGGCATCTGTTTAAGTTTTGTGCTTTATATAGTGTGAATAAATGTTCCAAGTTCACAATAATGAAGTTTACAGATGTACTATAAAAGATAGGGATGTGCAGATTTCTATCTTTTCAAACATAAGAATTTTACATCTGCAACCTTATTTCAATTCAACCACGAATAAGTTAAAAGCATATAGGTATTATTATGTACCAAGCAAGCTTTCTACCTGCCATGTTAAGACATCCTTAGGATCCTATATCTAATCTTATTTGGGTCAGAGGTCTTTGTCATCATATGCATCCTCTTGTATTATAACTTAATGCTTAATTTTCTTGTCACTTCAGTAGGTCTCTCCCCTACTTATATTTCATAAAAAAGAACAAGGCATGCACTAGTGATGAGTCCTTCACAAGTGCTCCTAGATTAAAATTCTGACAAGTGCTTCAATGGATAACTTAACTAAGCAATGATGAAATTTATGACAGACAAATATTCAAGGGCCAGAATTACAAAACAGAGAAGACTTTATTAAATTTATGGCATTCGCTGCTACCTTGTATGTACGGATTCTCAATCTCCTTTGAGAAGTATCTCTGTGATTTTGCAAGAAAGTATTTACCAAACTGAAAAATTGCTCCATCACCTGCAATTTCACATTTGGTGTTACTCATTCATCCCAAAATATATGCTGCACAAAATAGATTCTCATTTACCAACTCTGAGATTCTCTCCTGCCAATTCAACTCACGACATTTAAGGGGAACATTATCAGATTACATGACATGGCAGAGAAGGCTAAGTGAACTTGATGTGACTAGATCATTGATTTGGCTGAGAATCTAATAAAGCACTATTACTTAAATATGCCAATATAATCTAGTCAACAGAACCATAATCTATACTCATTGTCTAACAGTAACGAGATGTACAGTATAATATAAATACTGCAGTCTAGAATCTCAAATCTTATTTGGGAACTATCATTCAATATGGTCAGTAGTTTAGTATGCCAAACAAATTATCTAGTGGTTGGTACCAGCAGTTGTGTGTATACTGGTTGCACCTATGCCAGCGTATATTGGTGTTACTAATGTAGACAGCAATATCTGTGGCACTGATGGCACACAAATATAAATAATGATAAATATGGAATCTTTCTGTAAACCACTTGCAGTTAGAAGGTTGAACAGAACCTACATAATTCAATGTTTGGAAAAAGGATAAAAAGTGCTAGAACATTCTTCGTAGTTGGTAGCCCAGGCTGTCAAAATCTTTATGCCAAACACAACTCTTAGAAATCTCATTATTAAAACTGAAAGAGAAGAACATACAGCATCCTGTCGCAGGTCATCATTTCCAGATTTTGCAAGTTGGCGGTATTTGTTACCATCTGAGCCAAAACATTCTATAACTTTGGGAGCATTAATTCCATTCATTATCCTGCCATAAGAACGCCAACAGTCAACAAATATCAGACAGAATCTCCAGGAGCAACAAGCAAGTAATGTGTAAAATGCAAAACCCAACTTACATAATAGAGTCAGCCAACCCACTAAAATGTGGAAAGGAACCTACTTCATACTGACAACTAGGGTCAACTGGAACTGTAGCAGTCACAACGGGAACCTGGTGAAGCCAACAAGAAAACAAAAGAAAAATTCAAACTATAATAATTTGAAATGGGTTATGAGTCCTACAAATAAAGAACAAAATGTTTCGTCTTATTTGAGACTACCCTGACTTCCTAAAGCCTTGTTCGGTTTGAAGGGGATTGGAGAGGGGTTGGGAGGGATTAAATCCCTAACAAGTCAAAATCCCCCTAAGGCCTTGTTCGGTTATGCTGTTCCCGGCGGGGAATGCAGCCTGATTCACGGGGGTGACCCCAGCCTGGTTAGGATCCTGGCCCACCGAGAAATTACTGTTTGTTTAACCCCGGCGCATGTTGAATCCCGGCCCAACACCGGTTGTTCCTCCCACCCCAGCCCGGGAACGGAACATCTTCTCAGGGGCGTGGAACGAAACCTCTTCGTCTGCGGCTCTGCGCAAGGGCGGAGGCGACGGGAGGTAGTGCGGCTCTGCGCACGCGAGGGGGGCGGCGCCGTGACATCTCCAGCTGTCCGGCTGCAGTGGCGGCAGAGTGGGTGCAGCAGCAGGAGGACGCCGACCCCTCCCGACAGCAGTGGTGGATACCCGCAAGGGCAGGTCGGCGGCACGGCAGGTCGGCACGCCGACGCCGATGCGGTCTTCTCCCCTTAAGCGCCCATCCCCTTCTGTGGTTGTCTTCTTGCCGGTGAGTCACCCATCCTCGCCTTTGTCCTCTTCTCTCCCCTACGTGCTAGGGTTCTGATTCACATGCCCTGATCTAGATGTAGGAGTTCTTGATTCGTGTAGGAGTTCTTGATTCGTGTAGGAGTTCTTGATTCGCAAAATGGGGTTGTTGATTTGCCTGAAAATTGGTTCAACAGTTGTACTATTGAACCGTTGGTGGCAGTATTGCTACTGTAGTAGATGTGTTGCAATGATTACATGTATAGATGATTTGGTCATCGCGGGTGCCTCGTTAGTGTTAATACAAGCATTGTATGGTACTTTCAGAGCCTCAAAATTTTGTTTACTTGTCAATGACCGCCGTCAGAACTTCTGTGTGTTTGTTTAGCAAAAGTAGCTGAATGGCCTTCAGCCTCAAGGCTATCAGTGTGACCAATTTCGTGCTATCAACAAACTAATCGTGCTTGTACAAACAAATTTCTGTGTGTTTCTTTTACTTTCAGCATTATGGACATGTACCTCTACATTACAATGTGATTGTATAAAGTAACTTGTTAGTGCTTAGCTTTTTCCTAATTGACACATGCATTCCATGAGATCAGACTGAAGCAGAACCTTGCTTGAGTTAACTCAATTACTGTGAACTATGAAATTTAAAGTAAGATTCTTGATAAACACAAATCCTAACTGGAAGGCATATTTTTTGCGAACCCTTAACAATCTCACAGGTTCTGCTTCTGTGACTTCTGTCAGCTGTCATTGTTAAACACCTCATTGTATACATATGTACTAGTAATGTATGAAGTTCCAAACATTGGCTAATGTATGAAGTGATCATTTCCGATGAATTCTTTCCCAGTTGTTGTGTGTATATTAAACATAGCTTTGGGGTTTCCTGTCTGCAATCTGTTGCAGCAATGGTCCTTTAGTTGACCCCCTTGCATCGTTACTGTTATGCAACCGACCCATTTTTGTGTGCATAAAGATGAGGGAATTGTAACCAGTATGCAGAGGGGTGGTTTCCAAAAGAAATGAAATGAGGAAAGGTCCCCTTGTAGCCATCTTGTTTGTTTGCCCTGTCCATCCATAGATAATTGCTTCCATAGTAAATTGTGTTGATTCTTATATCTAATGTGTTTTCTTCCCAAATTTTTCCTTTTCAGGTGAGGATAAAGAACTGGCTACAAGGAATGAAACAACATTGGGACCTGTGATATGCCAAAGTGTCATTCTAATATGTTGACAGTGATTTCTTTCTTTTCTTTGTTAGTTATTTTTGGTCTATCATTTCCAGTTTACTATCGAAACATTAGTCACTTGTGCTTCAGATCTCACTTGTCTTCTGCTTTACATCGTGATTTTTATCTCTTGTCTGTAGTTGTACGGGTACATGCATTGTATTTGCCATTGAGCAATGGACTGTTTGTTGCACTGGGTGTTGTCGTTGGTTTATACTACTGAGAAGGACAGAAAACCTGCATGGATTAGTTCCCAGTCAAACCAAACACTCAAAACCAAGAGGGGGATTAGGGGAAGCAATCGCCACAGGGTTTGAGTGTGATGGGAGGGATTCACTTAATCCCTCCCTGGATAGGTTCCACCTAGGGATTTAATCCATGGCTACCGAACAAGGCCTAAAGGGGATTAACCGAACAAGGCCTAAATGGCTATGGACGCAAAACAAGTTCACAAAAACATATTTCATAAAAGGTTATCTTACAAGTTCAAGCTGAGAAATGCTCCGGACCTCCCTGGGCAGCGGAATTCTTTTGTTAGTGTCCTGACAATAAGTTGGATGGAAAATAATGTCAACATGATGAATATGGATAAAGTTTCCAAGTTCCTGTTTGGAAAGTGTACTGACCTCCTTCTTGGTCTCCAGTTCAGCCAACTTAATGTAGATCTCAACCATTTGTTTCATCTATAAGATGTGGAAATGAACATCATAAAGAATATCTTGTAACAGCAAATACTTGCTCCACTTCAGCGGTAAGAACATGTAAAAGTTTCAATAGAATTGGAACCTGACAAATCAAAGCTCCATGACAGGAAGATAGCTCCTTTAACAGATTTTCAGCAGCAAGCTTCTTTTCCATATCTACAACAAAAGAACTTCTACTCCTTTGCTTGTCTTTAACACGATCACCATTTGCCAGAGCCAAAAGCTGAAAACCAATTAATCACAGAAGATATGCACAGCAAAACAGTTAGTTCTAAGTTCTGAAAATAGTCTGAAAAAGATCTGGTAATTGATATTAATTTAAGACATAATGCAGTTGCTTCACACTACACTAACTGCGGTAATCTGTTAGATCTAAGTTGAGATGCACACTCTGAATATTTCAGCCGGAGCACATGTATACTGTCCCTGGAAAATACTATGGATGGAACTCAAGTTTGATGGATGGGCCTTTTTTTCCTCAGTAGCCCTCATTGCATATGAAAACTGGTAACTGCATCGGCATACACATTTCATGAATCCGTATAACTTATTGTAATCGTATCATATGTTATTTCGCTTTTAAATTATGGATCCTCGTATCCTCATGATCTTATGGTGAGCGTTCACAGAATCACAGATGTTACACAAACAGAAACCAACTTGCACAATACTTCCTGGCAGCAGGAGTTGGGATACTAGCAACTCTTATCTTACATCAACAGAGCAACATACTCAATGCATCATCTTGAGATACAGTACTTTCGAGATAAACTATATCTGTTCTTAGCAGATAGCACTAGTCATTAACACTATTAGCAATATTATAATCAATATGAAACCAAGGGAGTAATATTTAGTGATCATTTTTTCCATATACATATAAGGTACCTGAAATATTGTATGATATGGGTGATCGAGAGCCATTTTCTTCAAAAGTGAAGCTAATGCAATCTGCTACAGAAAACAATATTGTTACTTGAGAAATTATGTTAATCCACAGAAAATGAATTATAAACCATACATATACCTGGAAGTTTGACGAGCCCTGAGTATTAGAGCTTCCGAGTCTCGAAGCAATTTGGTAAACCAATGGTATGAATTTGTAGGATTGGACCTATACAACAAGAATGAAGTTTTCTTTTTTATGAAGCTGACATCAGTACAAATTCAATAAAGAAAAAGAACTTAAAAATTAACCTCTTTTGTTGTTTTCATCATTGCTTTCACAACTTGATCCCTTGAGAAAAGACTAAACCACAGTGAGACCAGCCGGAAAACCTGAAGAGAAAATGTTCCGGTGAAGCAAAATAAAATGAATTACCAGCAAAAGAATAGTTTGGTTGATGTGGCAAAAAAAATAATAGTAATGATTAGCAGATGTATGGATATCCGAATACAAATGACATACCACTTGTAGGTCATATTTGCCACCAACAACAAGGGAACGTTGGTACCCTTGAAGTGCTAGATTTAAGAAATTGTCCCGGTCATCCTAACCAGAGAATTCAAATTTAGCAAAAGATGAAAAGGCAAATTGGATAATGATGACACAAGATTAATATTAATCGGGAGATTCTGCACAGCATTTAAATGTACTTTTAAACAATAAGGTTTAAATTATGTAACTGGTTTCTTATTAGATATTAAGTGTTCAGATTACTTGACATCTAATCTAAATACAGAAGTGATCCCGAATTTGGTGCCCGAGTGGAAACTGCATGGCTGCACCTCATTCATGAAAACTGCATAATGCAATGATCCACAAAAATCCAATAATTTTTCATTCATGTAATATCTGTAATGCTATGCTAATGCTATTGAGAAAAGTTCCACTACTGCATCGTAGATGACTGGATAATTAATCAAATGTGGGCAGTGCATTGTATTTTCTGGTACATAGCCCAGAGTAATGGTGGAATTCGACATGTGTGTACAGCATGATATGTGATATATCTATGTTTTGGTATAAATTTTTAGAATAGTGATTTTACGCACTTCTCATAAATAAACCATAAATGGAAGCATTATTCCTGGTTAGCAGGATGAAATTTTTGCCATTTAACTTTGGATATGGCAACTGAGGGCCTGTTTAGGAGTTATAGTTTTTACAGTTTCTGGAAACTTCTTGAAACATCATGCACAAAATATCACATTATTTTGCAGTATTGCAAAACAACAATGTGTTTGGCAGTCAAAGTATTTTAATACATGCTTTCCATGTTAAAAAAGGCTCTGCTAGACCCATTAATATTCTGTGTTCATGTATACTAGCTATTTCAGTTAAGTGATGTTTCATAGAACAATTGGACTACAGTTATACTTCTATAATTGATGATCAAACATTCCAATATAATTGATGAGAAAATATCCTCAAGATCCTCTCTAAAGTTATCATTACCAAATACCAAACCTAAGCGCACACCTGAATCTTCTGTGCTTCTTCTCTGTCTAGTGCAAGTTGTTTCCGTAACTCTTGGATTTTTACTGAGTAATCAGTCTTTACACCCTGAAGAATCGAAAGATTAGCATGTAAGTTATCACGAACAAAAGCATTGGAATTTGAAGGACCTCAAAAGTAATGGCCATCTACTTGCCTTAGATGAACTTTTCAGTCTTTTAATCAGTGTCTCCAACTCCCTAGTCTGCAATGAATAGAACCTGTGTTAAAAGTAATACAGTTTGAAGCCAAATATTGACGGATTGTCATATTCAATAGGTTACCTTGTATTTCCTTAGTCGCAGAGCTGCTTGCCACTCATTAGATGAAAGTCTTTCCTCGTAGCTTTTGAATAAACTATATGTATAATGTGCCATATGGAAATGTGTTCGACACTGCCTGGACATGTACCTTTTGTCTGTGCTCTTCTTAAATTCAGTAAGATCCATGGAAGGTCTTAAATAATCCTCAATGATAGTTCCGGAGCTACAGAGTAATTATCAAGAGCATTCACACTATTACACATGAAAAAACTGGAAACAGTTCTAAGACAGAGACCAAATGTGAGCCACAAAGTGTCAATAGTTACTTGCTCGATCTTGTTTCAGCCAACCACTTGCCGACTAGTCGATAGACATCTGATACGTCTTTCTTGTCAGAATGCTTCTGTAGTATGTATTTACCAAGACTAATTGCCATATCATGCTGCCCTTGTGCTCTCAGCAGTTTAGCCTCTTCAAGCTGTAGAGCAAACAAATGTAGGGTTAACATAATACGAGCACCAATAGATCAAAGACAACAAATGCTCACAAGGAGGTGATTAATAAACAGCAAAATGTTTAAGCTCAAACAAAGATGTAGATTCAGTATATTTCAAAAATCAATAGGTGCATTATTATTAGTGCAAAATACAACATCTCAGAAGCTGCTTAGTCCATTTGCAAAACTTCATAATGACACAAAAAGGAAAAAGGATTGTACGATTCGAAGGAATTGCTAGAGCTGTCCAATGCATGGATTGCAGTACTATTGAAGCAATACAATTCTATGACTAATCTAGATTTGAAGTACATTTGGAAGGTAGGAATTGCACAAGATTTTCATAGGAGACAGCTGATTCAATAGAATTCGTATAAAAAAAATCCTTTGTAACATATGTGAACTTAAGAATTAAAAAGTTATGACAAAACCCAAGGAGAACAAAGGGTAAAACACCTGCAGAAAGGGCATCCTCCTAAGGTGCTGCTGAATTTAGAGTTAAAAAGCTATGACAAAAACCAGGGAAAACTAAGGGTAAAACACGTGCAGGAAGGGCATCCTTCTAAGGTAACAACCTGAGTCGTTCATTGTGTTATTGTTCATGTGAACCATACTGCCCCTTCCTCTTCCTTTAATTTCCCCTTCTAATCTATCCCCAAATCCCTCAAGCAACTCAAGGCTACAACAGAAACGAATAAGGAGAAAATAGAATTAAACTGCATGAATGCCATATATTTTGGTAAAAATTGAAGTTTCATTTCTAGCCTACCCCAACTTGCTTGGGAATAAAGTTTTTGTTGTATTGAAAGCAATATATTTTTGGTAAAATATCACAAATCCAGTACGCCACAGAAAAAGAAACCAGCCGGAGTATTATTTAGAACATTGCACTTGGACTCACAAACATCAATATAGAAGACTGTATAGTAGCATAAACAAAGCCTCAATTTGCAACAAAATTCCTAACAATGCTAGAAGGATAGAATTTGTACAATACTTCTTTTCTTTTCATGATGGAACTGTATCACTATAGATGCAGGGCAACTCAAATAGTGGTGATATGGAACCAACAGTTTGATAACTCAATGGTAAAATGTGTACCCTTGAAAGGAAATAAGTATTTGGCATGATGCCCCCATCTTGGTGAAAACAATGTTCTTTCAGTTCATATAAAGCAGCTGCTGCCAAAGAAAACCTTAATCCCTGAATCCAGAAAAAGAATCATAATGACGTAAGAACTACAATGTGAAACAGTGGCCACGATCAACAACAATGAGAGTACCTTTCGGAGTGCAGAAGCGGATTGAAATAAATGAGTTACGAGATGTTCTTCACAACCTAAAACCTTAAGGAGGGCACGCCTGAATGCTAGGAAAGGTTCAAAAAGATCAAGGTTATGTTCTGTTTGGAACACGATGAAGTTCCACTCTTTATCCAGCAGCTCCAACTACATAGCAAAAATTTTAAAGAAATTAGCCAGCCAGGAAAAAAAAACAACTAACAGAGGTATTAGAGTAAACACTTTCTATTTAGTTATACAGTTTATTTGTTTCTACAGAGGAAAAGGTGCTTAAGTTTGGCCAAACAAACAGCATCTTGAAGGTACAAATGAAGCAGCCAATGGGAATGAACTGCTAAGTTCAAGTGAATCTATGTCCCTATTCCACAATTCTTGACACATCAACATACAATATCATGCTAATAAAGACATTCGCAAAGTTCCTGAACTCATCATCTGAAGTGTTAATATAAATTGAATTGCATGCATCTAAAACAGAATGATAGAACTGGCCAAGAGAGATGTGAGCAGAACCTGCATCCCAGTAGGGATAGTGGAAACAGGAGAAAATTTCTTGGTTCCTGGTAAAGATTCTGATGTTTGATTGTGACAAAGGCTCCAACGCAGGTCCCAAACCATGGTAACATGATCAAGCATCTATGGGAAACAACAAGGCATTATGCACCCGAATGATCCACCAATATGTACACCATACGATAAGAAGGCCTAACCTGTAACTTAAGGATGGTAGAATGTATGTATTTTGTGCTTTCCATGCTAGTACTTGACAAAGCCAACACAAGATCCTAGAAGGGGACAAAGTAAATATTTTAAAATAACATTCGCATCAATTTCAACTTATGGAAGTTACCACAGAAGAAGTTGTGAATAATACCATCTTAGCTTGACAAAGTTTCGCATGGAACTCCTCAGAATCACCATTCTCCAGAGATCTTAAGCAACTGAAGCATTTAACAAATAAGTCAGCAATATCAGAAGTTAGGAAGCAGGTTTGTAAAGGTGATCAAAATAAGGAAAATTAGTGCCATCTGCATAGCCCAGTCAGTTTGGTCCTCGCAGAAGTAGATTGTAGAGACTAAACAAAATTGAGTTTTCCTAAATTTTGCAACTGTATTTTAGGGCTCAGTAAGCTTCCGTTCTCACAGAACTAGATTGTGGAAATTTAACAAAACAACAAATAACTTTTCTTTGTAACCCAGAAATAAGCTAATCACATAAACGTTTCAAGAACACTTTCCTACAGATAAGAAATAATGAATGAGTTTTAAAAAGGAACTTATAGATAGGAAAAGGTCCATTTTACTCCCTTCGCCTATTCACTATGTCCATTCCACCCCCCTCACCAAAATGTTGGCTTAATTTATTCTCTCATCCTATTGATACCAGCTTAAATTAACCCCTAAGCGGTATTTGCATCCAGTTTGTCCTACGTGGCATGGTTTTCACTGGTCTTAACTCATCTGTATGATGTGGACTGCATTTCCAGAACTGAGCCGATCCACAGTGCCAAACACCTCAAGCTGTGGGTTGCAAGCCCGGCTGCTCATCAGCGTAATCGGTCGCTCGCTCCAGGTGTCCCAGGCCGTGCCGCGCTGCACCTGTTTCTTCTGTTGGCATGTCGTCCACTCAGTGATGCACCGTTAACAACCATTCTGCACGGCACGTCATCAGAACCGCTCTAGACTGCACGGCATGACAGGCTGAATCCAAGCACTGCAAGGCAGTAGAAGCACATGTTCTACTTGCAGGCCATCAGGAACACACAGGTTGCACTCCCAAGTCTTGCATCCTGCTAATCTGCATGCTCTTTTGTCAACTTTAGAGAAAGGAAAACGATGCAGCATGAAGGTTTTTCAATTGAGGCAACAGAATAGATGCTCAGCCATCAACCAGTACATCGGCAGCACCTTATTCTTGCCACAAAACAGTTAAAATGATTCCCAGCAGGAACACGCAGGAACACGTTTTGAACCAAATGCCAGTCAACATGTTCGGAATAGAATTGACATAAGGGAAGAATAGAAGCCAAGGGGGAGAGAAGGGGACACTGTTGCGGACTTGGGGGATGATGCAGAAGGCGTATCGCATCTTGCGTCTCCGGGGAGAGGGAAGATGCTGGTCATCTTGTTATGGCAAGTGGGCCGGCCCTAGCCAGAGCCACCAGTTCAGCAGCAATAAGATTAGAGTTAGTTTGTTAGCAGATAAGATAGTTAGTTATTTGGATTAGATTTGTTAGCAGGTTGTTAGGTGCCTAGTCTATAAAGGCAGCCGTGAGTTATAGGTTAGGCAAGCAGAAAATAGATCAAGAGAGCATCTCAGAGCCTCCTGCGGGAGGGCGAGTTAGCCGATCTATTCTGCCATTAGTATCCACTAATCTAGCCATAACACATCTACTTGTCTTGGCTGATAAAGCATTGTTGGTAGCGACAAAGTAGGTGCAGAGCAGCTCAGCTTGGAAGTTGAAAAGCATGGGCTCGGCGCTTGGGTCAGGTCAGCTCTGGCAAAGCTTTCCACGTCAGACAACTTTGAGTTGAAATGGTCAAAACCATGCCATGCAGGACAAACCAGATGCAAATGCCACTTAGTATTAATTTAAGCCGGTACCAATAGGATGAGGGAGTAAATTAAGCCAACATTTTGGTGAGGGGGTGGGACGGACAAAGTGAAGGTGAAGGGAGTAAAATGGACTTTGTCCTTATAGATAAGAAACACAGCCATACTGTTGTGGACAACTTTGGCAAGAAGTTCCACTGAAGGAACAAAGGGCCAGGCAATCCTGGCTCGGCAGATCAGTTAGAATTAGATAAGGATTAGCCTCCTATTTAGTTAAGAATTGTAACAGAATTAGATTAGAGATAGAGTCCTAGTCAGATAAGAGTTGTTGGCTGGCTCAATATATAAGGGCCCTAGGCGCCATAGATTAGAATCAAGCAGAGACAGACCTTAAACTCAGAGCTTCCCAGGGAGGGCGAGTAGGTACCTGCCGATCTGCTATTGTGTTCCTTGCCCAATAAACTAGCCATATCACATACACTTCATGATATAGCTTCCGGCGAGCAGTGTTCGCATACACGGCCGTTTAGCCTATTTACACGCTACACAGTGCCTAGCCGTGTCCGTTTAATCACCCATTTAGCCTGTTAAATGGCCGTTTAACTTGTTTAATTGGCCGTTTAGAACGAATAAAGAGCTAAACGGTAGGTGACCGACTGTTTAGCGTTTAGGGTAACATTGCCGGTGAGTAATGCTTAATGCCTACAGATATTCTATCTTAAGAACAGTCATACCTTACATGAAAACAGTGATTTTTTGATGATGATAATGACAACAACAATATGAATATTTTCTAGTATTATAAAAATTAAATTGTTGGTACTCAAGCCTATCTGGAACCTCAGTTAATTTTATTCTAGAAGGTCCAAAGGCTTGATCAATAATTAGTTACTATAACATTTAAATTTAAGACAATGCTACAGATATTTATGCCCTTGTTTCAGATCGAAAGTGTAAAGAATGTTGACTACAAATAAAAGGGATAATGGAAATTATGAACCTGTGTAAGTTTTCATTGAAAAGGCAATAACTTTGGGTGCGGGTTGAAGAACGAGATGAATATGGAATGAAAAAAGAGAAATCCCAGTTTCCTGCCCTCCAAGCAGCTTCATACTGCAAGGTAGATGATAAAACAGGTAGCAAATTAATAAAAAATGGTAATATAATGCAAATATGTTATACGAGAGATGCTATACTAACTTGTATATCAATAAACTCTGCATCTTGTTGAAGAGACCCTTTTAGGTGCGTCAAACCTTCACAGTAGACATCAAGCACATGACTACATCCAGTTTTCTGCAATGATCTCATCAGACCTTTGTGCATTTTGCAGTTCAGCATCTTATCTTCTGCTCTAGAAGCAGATGATCCAGTCAACACTGAACCTGTTAAATTTCCAAGGTGCTCCTTTGGTGTTGACCTTACGAGTAAATCATAATATTCAAGAGCACTACTCCAATCACCTTCATGCTCGTATCTGATGATCTGAGATGTTATCTGCTAGGAGACAACAAGAATAACAACCTTGGTACATAACTTTGAAATCGTAAAACATATCCGATGAAAATTTAGAAATAAAAAAGTACTTAAAATAACCAACAGAGTTTCGACGCTTTGCAGGCTGTCAATATCCCAAATTGGGGGGGGATGCATGAAAGATTATAACAGAAAATAGGCCAGCAGATAAACTTTCCACAGCCACCTTAAGCACGACAGAGCTCATGCATAAAACTGAAAATTAACAAAATAAAAAGTTTAAAGATAACCTCATTGGCTAGTGTGATCCCATAAATGCTATCAGGTTCATTTATGCGAGTAAATGCAGCAACCAACAGACCAACATGTGGTGGCAGCTGAAAACAGTGAAAAGTATAAATCAACATGTGACATAATGACAGAGCTAAATAAAAGACATGGAGAAACGAAAAAGAGGGCTCACCGACTCTTCATGTGAAAAATCTGGAGGTCCTATTGCCAGCCTGTTGAATTGTTCCTCACACCATAGTTCAACATACATTAGTGCAGTGAAGTCACATGAGCATCTCTGGGAAGATTAAGAAGCCATCGTCAACACAATCATCTGTTTAGATATGAGTCAGACTTGAAAAAATATATATTTTAGGTTCAGAAGCCCACAAGGCAAGCATTTTACTATCGCTGCTGCAACTCGAGCAGGCTGCAGATAATAAGCTTCAAGTAAAAACTGCCAGGAACATCTTAGATCCCATAGGAGACCTATCATGCATTGTCTATCAGTTGATCATCAGTGTTTTCCAGAAGTGAAAGCTTATTTCTTTTATGTATTACTAATGTTCCTTCCATAGGAATGACATGAACCAAAAAGGGGAATCCTTAAGGAGATGTTTGTAGGAGATATACTCCAGACTCCAGATTTATAAGCTTTCATTTAAGACTGGATTAATTCTCAACTAGAGCTAAGTGAAAGGACTGGAGGTGCACCTGGCACAACTGATTTCTCTTCTTCTCTTTCTTGCTGATCTGATGATCTCTCTTCCTTACTGGAGATCAAGAATAGGAGTGGGTCAGGGAGATGGCGCAGTGAGGAGGGTCAGGGAGACAAACGAGAGGAATGCTGAGGCGATGCAGGAGCCCTGGATTGACAGTCTGCACAGGCATTGTAGCAGTGGGATACGAGCAAGTATGGAGGCAGCAGTCCCATTCAAAACTCAACCTGTGGGGGGTAAGACAGCCCCCGGGCATTTTGCTAAGAAGAAGAAGACCTTCTCACGCAGGTCGAGAAAACCCCCGAACCCCTGCCCCAGCCTTACATAGCGGCACTGTAGCCCGTGTGAGATGACCAACAACCTGGGCCGGGCCTTAGACCTATGCTTTGGCGTGGGACAGACGAGGAGATTTTTTTAACCTCAGCCTGAAATTCGCTCCCACGGGAGTCGAACCCAGGGAGTGCTACTAGAGCCACCTAACCAACTAAGCTAGAGGCCATGTGGGACGAAGGCAGATCAACATGGTTCCTTGGCATTGGTCATGACGGACTAGCAGGAATGGAGGCGCTGGGATGTGTATGGATAGGGGATAGATGTACCAGCCCAAGCGGATGCGGCACCCTCCAGGGGCATGGAAGACATTTCCTCATATTTTTCTCTCGCCTAAATAGAAGGAAATATTATTCTAAATTCTAATGATGGCAAATGGCCACGATTTTACAGTGTCCATCAGCTAAATATGACTTCAGCGTGAAATAGCAAATGCTACCAAAGTTCAGCATCCTGTGGCAAATTTTGCCTTTGTTAATCAACTTGTGTCACCTTTTTGCTCAGTTCTTCCGAGCGCAGGGGAACAGCAGGTGTGAGCCCCAGTGGAGAGCATTGGCACACAGATGCACAGGGCCCATACTAGTGCGCTTTTGAACTCAGCGCACTGGTTAGTTGCTACCTTCTTCCTGCATGATGTATTTAATTGTATGCGTGTGTGGACGCACACCAGTTTTTAATTTAGCTTTCGGTTTCTTTTGTGCATCCAGATCATGCCAAAAAGTTCCAAAAAAATCTAAACACACTAGGAGTGGTTGTGAACGTTGGCTAAATTTTGGTGCCATTACCATTTAGTATTTATTTACAGAAATTCAAGGAACTTTTTTAGGAATTAAATGCAAAAACTAAAATAAAAAAGCCCACATGTTTCAAGCTATTTGAAAAAAATGTTGAATTAACGGTCTCACATAACAAATATTAAAGCATCACAGAAATTTTTAATGTCATGTTTAAAAAAATGCCAGCCTAACGAAACAAAATGTTGATTAAGTAGATCTTAGAATAAAATATTGACTTGATAAAAAAATGATCGGTCTTTAATAAATATTGAGTCAACACCTCAGAAAATAAATGTTGAATTCATAAAAAACATATCGTGTAAAAATGTTAAATCTAAAAAAAGAAAACAATTTCAAATTGTTGAAGCAACAATCTTGTAAGCAGTAAAGCAACAAAAGTGTTCAATAAAATACTTGAAAATTTTGAATATAAAAACATCAGGATGCAACCGCAAGAGGGATGGGCTTCTCCACAGGAAAATACTAAAAAGAAAAGGGACGTAAAACACATGAGTATTGGGTGTGTAGGATCACAAGCCAAAACAGGGAGCAAGCCCTGAGGGGAATCAAACAAATATAAGAAAAAGAGAAACTGACTGCTAGTTAGCTATCTAGTGGTTGATCACTAAATAGGAAACTCCCACAAAACAGCATACAGGTTCCCAATGATCCAGGCCTAACAATAAAAACATAATAGAAATAGAACCTTGGGGTCCCTAGTTTCAAAAAATAAATTGAATGGAAATTAAATAGGCATCTGATGACTATCTATTGAGAGAATCGCATATAATACAAGAAAAAAACAAAATACATAGGCAGATAAAAATTGATAATAGATGAAAAGGTAGCACACTTACACTAGCAGCTCTGGCCGCAACAAGATAATCAACTGAAAGCCAGTACACCTAGAGAATAAACATGTTAGAAAAATGAACACTGGATGCAGAAAATCTTTTTAGAGAAATAAACATTAGTTTGCATGTGTCAGTTGACACGGGAATATAGCACATGCATGTACCAATAAGAATCCATACAAGCGAAAGCAATATGACCCCCCCTTAGTCAGTGTGCAAGCATTGCTATCCACTAGCAGAGACCAAAGCAGCAGATCTACTGTTCTTCTTCCTCCTCTCCTCCACCATTTCATCATTTCTTCCTTCTTCCTACATCAGTCCACTCTTCCTCCTTTCCTCATCGACGTCACCAAGTAACACCCCCTGCTACTGGCCTCGACCACCACCGGTGGCTGCCGTTCAACTCCCACCACAACTGCCTCTAGCCCAACCTTCCTAACCTCACCTCTCGCCCTCCCCAACGGCATGGCCCACCAGCTGTCGTCCACCACCCTGACCGGCGGTGCTCTCGCAGCCTTGCCTCACTACCCGCCACCCCAGGCCCTCCCACTAAGCCTGCTGGCTATGGATACAGCCCAACAACTCCGAACACCGAAAACCCTAACCCCTCTCTTCTTCTCCGTTTCTGTGAGGCGCTGTGCTTAGTGCTCACTGCTACAACTCCCAACATGCGCGCACCATATAATGATTTTGCCTCTGATCTCTTTTTTTTAGTTGTTTGGGATGTTCGACAAAAAAGAAGAAACTAGTTGTTTCGGACATCAATATAACCTCCGATTTACATGTTTGATAATCACTTCTCATAAGCTTTTGTTTCTATATAACAAAAAACATTATGAAAAGCAATGGTCAAACATGACATCCATGATAAATCTACCAGTCACAGAGTCTAGCCTTATAAATGTATGAGACAAAGTCTCATAAGATTATTTTCTGGAATGATGAGACATTGCTGTGGTGGACCCCTGGAACTGTTTGGAATAATCTTGTCATGTAGATGTATTGGTGTAGCATGAATGTGTATATGCATGTGTAATCTGGTTAGGGATTTTTACATAGTCATGGGAAGTCTCTAGCAGCTGGAAGGATTAGTCAAATTAGCTCCTGGAAAAGAGAAATTGAGTACTAGCAGCTAGATTTACATGAGTTGTAAAAGTGTCTTAGCTAGTGCTTAACTATGGATGAGTTGTGCTCTTGTGCGTATGACAGTTCCATATGTCTATAAAAGGAGCCTGCACTCCCATGTAGTAGACATGTCCTGTGAATGAATGAGAAATGGACTGCGAGAAATGTAGAAGCTACAAAGGGTAAGCTAGTGAGGAGTGTAAGAGATATAGAAGGTAGAGCTTGGTTGTGAAGATCACACTAGTAGTTGCTTGGTTGCGAAGATCAAGTGAGTTGTATGCTTGTAGGTGAATCTATAAAGTTTTGAGTTACTACTTATGGTATCTCTCATATGCTTGTGTGTTCGAGATAGAGAGAGCAAAGAGAGGAATTGAGTGACCTAATCCCAATCCGAACAGAATGATTCTTGTTTCTAACAGGAACAACATTCAAAGAAACGACACAAGAGGATAACTTGTCTAAAGATAGCAGTAGCAGGAACATAAATTTTCCACAAACACGCGTAGAAGTCTTGAATAAATGTGATTTTTTTTCTCGAACACTCATGTGAGCTGCGTATCAATATGTTAAGAAGAAAAAAAGAGTTTAGAAACCCAAAGTACCAAACAGGTTTAGGGAACCTTTACAGAACCCGAACTCACACAGATAAATAAATGTGATATGCTCATTACTGGAATAAAAACATAGAATATGAGTAGAATGTTTGCCTTCTTCCACGACGATGATGCAGTTGTTGCCGGTGATCGACTTTTTGATCTAACGGATCTACCATCCTGTGAAGATCAAAGGGACTTCAAAAGGTGAAACCAAGAGAAACAAGTATCTCAAGTTCATAATATTGTTCTGAGGCAAATTGGCAAATAGACATTTAGAATAAGGTAGTAACAACTAACAAATATCATCCAGGTACTGTATGATCAAAAAGGCTACATGTGCCCCTTTCCTAACAGAGAGGGCCATTAGAAAGTGCTGAACAATACCAAAAAGAATCAAAAGAGGTCATTAATCGTTTTCACCCTTGTAGATCTTTTCTGACCTCTTTTCTTCTTTCTGTACATTTTTTTAACACTAATTTAATATACTTACCACAGTAGGGGCCCCTACTGTATTTACCTTAAAAGAGGTCATTAACAAGACATTATCACAGACAAGCTTCATATTAAAGTGACAGTGGTCCATCAATTTTTCCTTGGCTTACACATGTCAGAAGTATAAGCCATGATAGTTGATACTCATCAACTCAGAGATGGTACTCATTAAGTTTTAAATGAATCCACAACTTCACATTTGATTGTGGTGCATGGTGATGGAATGATCGATCAATTTAATGACTGCTTCACCGTGAAACACTATATGCAACGCAAATATACAATGCATCATGTCACTTCATTAGAAACCAACAGTAAATGCATACCTGGAAAGTATTAGAAGGGCAACTTCTGGCTTTTTCAGCAACATAAAAGGATCTAATGACATTAAGTGCATCCAAAAACAGATGGATTGACTTCAGTGAATGATTGGAGTCAGAAAAAATTATTTTCTCAACCTACAGCACATTGCAGATCATCAATTGATTGAGATTAACCCTTAATAGCAACTTTAAAGTAACAAATACTCCCTCTGTCCACAAATATAAGGGACTCCAGGGTTCAAATTCTGTCCACAAATATAAGGTACTCTGGCCCCAAGGCATCAATTTAGCCATTTATCTAGCCAATCAGGAGCTCACCCCCAACAGACCCCCTTAATATAGCCAATCAGGAGCTGGCACTAGGGCATTAACGTGGGGGCATGCGAGCCTTTTTCTACCCCCCTTATTCTTTCATAAAAGTCCCAGAATCCCTTATATTTGTGAACGGTGGGAGTATTTTGGAAATTGACAAACCTTGGTTGAAATTAATCTGCAGATGGCAGCATTAGAATCAACATTGCCAGCGATGTTCAAGAGAGTGCTTGCAAACAAAAGCTCAGCAGCCTTAACTTTGAGAAAAGCAAGACTCCTACAAAGTCTATGAGAAGAATATAAATGTCAAGAAGCCATACATCTTAAGGTTTTATTGAAGAGTATTAATATTTAAGCTTTGTCAATGTTAAGATCACTTTTTTTAGTCGAAAATTACCTCAAGATGATGTCATCACAATGGCAAATGAGTGAGCTCACTAGGGTGCACAACCATTGCTCGTAAGTTCGACCATCAGTTTGCCACATGTCTGAATCTTCAAGTGAAACTACAGAATCAACATTCAAGAAAAAGCAGTTAACTTAATCTGAGATAAATGGCATACAACACAAATTTCTTCCAAATAAAAAATGACCAATTTTAAAAAGATACATCTGATGCACCTTTAAAAAGTCTCTTCATTGATGTCGAAAATCAAAATTATGTTAATACAAAGTATCAATACACAATTTATGCAGATTATAGAGAGACAAATTTCGAACCAATGCAAGAGGGACAGCTTGTTTTTTTGGTATTCTACTGTACTGTTATGGGCGAGGAACTGGGTTAGCTTTATTGATCTTGGAAAAGGGAAACAATGGCAAGAATGAGTCTGACTCTCCGTTCAAAGAGGCTCTGAATCTTAATTACTCAATCCCTGCATACCTATCACAATGAACTAACCGGCTTATATACTGCCAGCTGCTAACAAACCAAGGACTGGATAACATCCAGACCATCTACTGCTAACCACCTGCCGCCTATCTGAACCAACAGAGCGCCTAAGTTGCTGGAGCTGCAGGCGCCTTCTTGTTACGCCACCTGTAGGTGCACCCAACAAAGGCGTCCACAACATGTACAGATGAATCGCCCATGAAATTTGATGTGTATCAATAGCCAAATTAAGAGCACTTTGATTACAAATATTCTATTGTGTATGGAGATGAGTAGAGAAGAACTTGCAAGTTTTACAAACTGTAGTTTCCAATCTCCAGGGCAAAATGCAGAATGTATTTTACCTTGATTTAAATAGCAATCAGTCAAAAATTTTCTTTACAAGAATCTCAATGTATGGGTGGATATTTATTTTGGACATCTGGCATAGGTCTTCAAAACATCTAGTTAGGAGGCTACTTTTTCTGCAGCGTAATGAAACAAAGAAAGCAAATTTTTACGTCATATGCATACACTTTTACTGTAGCGAAACTGAGTGCGCTCAGGAAATTAGTAAAAACAAAATGAACCAACACATCACGCTAGTAAGCTATCACTCACCACCAGAATACTTTTCCATGCCCAATATAATCTGTTCAACTATCTGGGTGTTTACACCTCTAGAGTGAACCTGCATGTGCAGTAATTTTGGAGCAGAGAACAGGATTAACAGAAGAATGCAATTAACAAAACAAATGAGATACAGCAATTCATGCATACCATCAGTAAAGACCTATCAAGAGAATCAAGGCTCTGAAGAGCATTGAGCCCCTTTGTTGTTGACAGAACACCCTGTGCATGAAAAATATATTAAGGGAATTGCAGGATAATGATGCTACTGATGCCTAGAATCCAAAAAGAAGCCCTTCTTCCTGCAATTTATAATTCTAAAACACAAGAGTACTTTGTGAAACATAATGATTCTGCTCCATCTGAAAAAAAAAGTACAGACAGGAACCAGAAACCTTCCATGTACATTTTTCAAATGTGAGCATTCAAACATTTTTTTCTCTGCAGTTCATTTGCCTAGAAAAAAAAGAATTGAGAGTTGAAGGCTAGGATAGTAGGATTGGTTAATGAACGATAATTTCTTGAGATCTATTGGTTCACTTGATTTGTCTTTAGTTGATGGCTCCTAATTGGATTGGCGTTATGAAAGGAGAAATAACAGAGAGCAAACCAATATAGAACACGAGCAACAAGGCTTTCAACATGTTCACGCATGTAAGCTCAAAACTGAGCAACGTGAGGAACAAGTTTTGGTATTGCAAAGGTTTCAGGCATAGTAGATTATGAGTACTAGATCTAAGAGGCAAGCCAACATATATAGATGTAGTAACAAATGGATGAATATTATGCCATATATCTCCCTTTAGATTCAAACAGGAGGAATAAATTAATCTTGCTAGGCTACAGCCCTTCTACTTCTCTGTTTTCTTGACCATAGTTTCCGCTGATCATTGGCCCCAGTACCAACACACAAGCCCGGGCCTCAAAATACAAGTAAATCCCACTACAACCAACACAAGCGACCCAACGGCACAACATGTTTTCCCTTTTTTCCAATAATACCAGTGCGACCAAGCTTAGGATTACTCATGCAAGATTGCATTCATAGAATGTCAGTAATGAAACACTTATTAGAGACACCAAATGAACGAGCACTCAAGGTTTCAATCCAGTGCCATGCTGGCACAAAAGGGTAGGTGCTTTAGCAGCCAGCAGAGGATAGCATATAGGCTCTGGTAGGGTGGGAATGTAAATCTAGAAACAGGAAGGACCGGGTTTCTTTGCAATCTCTCTATTCTACTAGGTGAGCCAGAGTGATTGCTTGTAAGGGACCGGGTTTCTTTCTATCTTCTCTCTTTAATACAAAGATACGCAGCTCTCCTGCATGTTCGAGAAAAAGAAACAGGAATGACAGTTGTAACAAACAATTCTATCTTCTTAATGCAACGAGACACAATTCTCCTGTGTGTTCGAGAAAGAAAAAGTTTCAATTCCAACACACATTAAAATGTAGAAAGGGTAGAAAAGAAACTCAAAACTATAGGCTGATCAGAAGAGGGTTTGTGCACCTGCAATATATGGCATTCTAAGGAAGCTATTTTTTGGATGACACTATTCAACGTGGTTTTGGTGCACATTAAATCACCATACCACAAATATCATTAGATACATTTTTGTGTGCAAGCTAGATAAAAAGTTATTCTAAAGTGGTATGAAGGTATAAAATGCTGCGGCAGCATTGACGTCGCAGTATTTGTCAGAGCTTTACTCAATGTTTAACACATACCCTCAATGTTTGTGAAGCGGCATCTATTATCTCTACAGATTCATCAGATAAATAAGTCTTCAAAAGTTTCAGAAGCTCAACCAAAATATCATCAGAAATACCATAGTCTGAGCACAATTTATCATCCTTGGAAGCAGAACCACTATGTAGTTCTACAGGATGCTTTCGAATAAGGGTTGGCAGATGGAATATTACTTGATGTGCATCAGATAAGCCAGCCTGTGTGAATATTAATGAAAAATCAAATAACTGAGAAGAGAAAAATGCACATCAACATACTGCAGCATGAAAAGGGATGAAAGACTGAAAGCACACCCTGGAGATAAAATCAGCAACCACCGGAGAAGCTTCATTTGCTACAGGAGATGAGCTACAAATGTCAACAAGAGTCCATACAGCAGAAACTACATCTGGGTCACTGCACCAGCAGTTAACTATGTCCGTATCAGCAGCAGATAGATCGCTTCTACTGATGATTTCTCCCAACAATAACTTGTTGTGATACATACGAAGACTGAGAGTACAAGAACAGCGTGAAAGAAGTGATGTCAGAAAAATGGAAAAGGAAAAACATAACACTTTTTTTTAACTTTCTAAGCTACATATTTTGCACTTTCCAGTTGACAGGCCCATTTTAAAAAGCACTACATGCAGAGACAAATAGGTAAATATTACCTCAACAAGAACAGTTCCGGTGGCAAATGAGGAGCCCTATTAACAAACTACAGGAAGTAAAACATAATGAATCAGCTCATAATAAACATTAGGAAAAAAAGAAAATAATAACAAGGGGAGGAACCTTTAAGAACTGATCTCTTGAAGCATAGGAGGCAGAAAGTGAAGTGTGAAACTCTCGTATATCTTTCAAGCAATCAAGACAAGGAAGTGGTTCCAACTCCTGTAAGGCCATTGAGAATGAAATAAATCAACAGAAGAAATGATTATGCAGCTAATGAAAAGAATAGCACAAAGCTACCAGTAAGAATGCATTAGATACATAGAGGAGATGAAGCATACTCTTATGTAATCATAAAGCATAGGATCAGCATCCACTGTCAACTGCCGAAGTAAAGAAAGAACCCTTGATGAATCTGCAATACCACTTCTTTCTTCTTTTTCATTAGTTAGGCAAGCAGTGATCAATTTTGGAACTAAAACCTGTAACAGTTCAGTTGGAAGCACAGGTAACCAGAAGTTCATTAAACAGAATTAGTATCAGAGAACTGTTTGTGAAATCCACCTGAAGCTGCCTGCCAAGCACTTCCACAGTTTCGGCAGAGGAATTTCCATCAAAATAAGCCAACAATTTCGACAAAATATTACAGCATTGACCTTGCAATGGTTTTTGCTGGATGTAGTTCCCCACTATACAAATAATATAGCTGCAGTATAAACATAAAATATCTCGAAGGTTCAGATAATCATAAAGCCATATAAACTCACAATTATCTCTAAGACATAGTTACTGTTATGGTAGTGGGACCGGCTCTAGGCCCGGGCCCACTGTACTGTAGCGCGTGAACAGTACCACAAGATAAGGTTCAGTTTTGTTTAGGTTTGTTAGCAGGTTAGCTATTTGGATAGAATCTGTTAGTTGGTTTGTTAGTAGGCGCCTGATCTTTGTTAGTACGAGGGAGGGTGACGAATAGGTTCTTCGTGCTATCCCTAGTTCTACCATATCAGTTACAGCATGCAATATATGTAGCAATTGGTAACTGCACTTATTTTTATATAAAATCTTCTTGTAACAAAGAAAAGGAAAAACAGAAGAGCAGGACCCACTAGGATAACAGAGGAAAGTGTTTTTTCTCATCTTCCAAAAATGATAATCATGAGTCTTACCTTCTTGGTGTTTTCTGAAAATTAATAACACCAACCGGTGATTAAACTAAGGCTCATAGGATGGAATTAACTCACAGCAAATAAAGTCAAACTAAGATAGGAATTTAGAACCTAGAAAATATAAGTGCTGTTATATGGCAAGTTACTTGTCCTCATAAAGCATTGAACAATGTATTTCCAATGGCTGTTAACATGAGCATCATTATAGAGGAACCACATAACAAGTGGTTTTTTTTGGCTATTTTTTTTCTTTTCCTTTCTTGGAGGGGGCTTGATTCTTTTGCCATGGTAGCTGCTACATTATTTTTTTTTTGGCCAGGTAATTGCATAGTTGTTGTACTACCCGAACTGCCAAACAGGCAGACATCTTGCAAACACAGCACAAGTATTGAAACAGGAAACAGTTCAAAAAAGACACTCACAAGCAAGTGCTCTCACGAACCACTCTGTGTCCAAGTACATCTATCAAAACTTCAATTGCACAAAGCCGGTTACCCATGTGCCTGGGATGGCAAGCATCTGCAACTTGCTGGTGTATTGCAAGTAGGAACTGCATGAATAAAGAATGCAGATAGAAGTTGGTCACAATCACAGAATGAGCCACAGATATTACATGCATCACTATTTGTGAGAATAAATAAATAAGATAGTAAGGCAAACACCATATACCCAAATACCAAATAAATGGTGAAAAAATGTGAAAGATTCATTTTCTAAGAGGGAACAAAATACATATAGTATTCTAATCACAGTGTAAGCAAACCAAAATACATCTACATAACCGGCAAAAATACAAGTATACAAACAAATTGGACAACAATGGATATGCAACTAGCAATAACTATTGAATCTTATACAAAGAAATTTCCTTTTGATGTTGTATCTTCTTTACTTCCAAATGTTGATATCTGAGTTGTTTCGAGTTTATCATTAAAGTATGACCTATCCTAGATGATGAGTTCCATATCAGAAATAAATATACACACGACAGAGTTGTACCACCAGTGTTATTATGTGGGTCTGTTGTGAATCTAATCGAGTCCTGCTACACATGCGAACAGACTGTATGATCGAACTTCTGGTGCCTTCTGTGGTTCAAATTAAGGATTCAGACCCACACAGAAACACTGGTGCCTTACAATCTGGTGTGTATATAGCTACTTCCATCTAATCCCTGCTTTGAACTAGTCATACAGTCCAGTCATATGTATAGCAGGACTCTTCCATATCCCCTTTTTTGTACCAGATAAAAATAATAATTTATAGCACAGGAAGGATACTGCAAAAGAATCATCTACGCAGGTACCTGGTACCATGTACATACATCCATATACTTAAGAGATATGAACAATTATATCTAAGATGACACATAAAATAACTGCTCAATGGGAAGTTATCTATGTATCCGAGCATAACAACAACAGTGGATGCTAAACTATGAAGTCTATATCTCGCCATACATCCTACCAGTAAGTAGGGTTCTACTTTTCAGTTTTAGGTCAATCCCATTACCCAGTGGATGCAGTAATTGGGCTACTAACCACACTTTTTTGGAAACTAATAGGGCAAATTTTAATTTCATTTTTCTATTATTTATTTTCTCATATTTTTCCGTTTTCTTGACACGATAAAAGCATTGGTACCTCAATAGTACGGTACCAGATTTTGGAAACCTGATACTACCTAAAATAAAAGGCACTGCAGCATCTAGGGGCTGGACAGATGCATTATCCTTTGGAGATTCCAAATTGAGAAATAAGATAAGAAATAAAACAGAATACCTTAAATACTCTGTCAGCACGGAAGATATTAATTTTATCAATAACAACTGTGTGAGCCAAATCATCGTCCCTGAAATGTGAAACAGTCATGATACTATAGTTCATTGCATTAAAATGTAGCTATTAGAAATGCATTCGGCCAATGAATGAGGTTGTACATGGTATCCACAAATCCATCAACGACCGTTTTCACCGAAAGTGCAACAACCTCCTTGGAGAAATATGGGATTTGTGACCCATGAGAAGATGATGAAACCGAGAGCAAAAGGGCAACAATTGAAACCTAAAAATAGAAGAATGAGTGTCATAAGAAATCAAAGCTTGAAGTGGCTTTACACAATTGTAGATAATAAAATAGACACACCAGAAAGTTCTGACAGTATGAAAGCCAACCATATCATAATTAAGGATGAAACTACAAATTGAGAATATGCTGGCATTGAGCACAATTTGTGCCTTTGAGGTAATGCAAAGATCATCCCATTCATGAAACTTCTGTTTTGCACTTTCAGTCAGTAATTTTCAAAGACGACAGATGTCAACTGCCAGGATAATATTATCCTAGTAGCTATGAAGATTTGGCCATCCTCGATTCGCAGGTCCAAAATGACCTCAACAATTCTGACAAATCTGTTCTACATACTCCTTTTGAATAATAAATTAGTATCACATCCATGGCACAGTACAACACCATAATCACAAAAAAAAAGAACATAAATAATGCTACTTCAGTGTCATGGAAACATGATGCGACAAATAACCCTGTTTAGGGGCGGTTAAAATACTTACAAGATATGATAATAAATACAAGATAAAATACAATGGCTAGGGAACATCATAAAGTGTCTGGATTAAGGGATGTTCTACTCAAGCAGCATACCATATGTTTTTTGATGAGATCGTCACGCTCAAGCTCAGAAATTTCACCGAGCTGCAAAAGTGATTCACACAAGGCAGTTTCCGCTAAGTCCTTCTCTGGCCCTGTACCACATCTGGCGGCAATGGACAATCCGAAGATTGGAACAAAGTATCTCTTGATAATGACGGGCAAAGGTTGCGATAAAATCTGAGCCACAAATATATATAAAAACGGGATTAAAGCATGGAGACAGCACCTAAACACAAAATTTGTAAAATGTGTGGTGAAACCTATTTAGAGAAATATGATTGAATAAATGATGTACTTAGTCTCTGAAATATGCTTTAACAGGAAAGGTGGTGTTCTATGTAACTTTAAAATGATGCTACCTCAGTACTGACTAGTATTTCTAGAATAACAGTAAGCATTCACCTTCGATATCCAATTCAGGTCAGCAGCATCACCCCTGAGAATAAGGAAAGGCAGAAGCCATAAGCTACAATGTTCAACAAAGTTCTTTGGCTCAGCCGAACCATAACCAAACATTTCTTGCACCTGTAAAAGTTGCGTCAGCAGTATAGGACATTACAACTTTGAAAAAAATTAAGTATATTAAATATGGTAACAACTGAAAAAAATAGCTTATGGACATCATCATGGCATCAAGCATAAATAACTTGTTCCCCCCAATTATAAAAGTTAGTAATTTAAACCAAGCAAAAAAAACATGCAATACAGAGGTGATGGAAAAGTGCAGCCAGGAAATGTGAGGGGAGAAATATTTTGTAAAGCAGCTTAATGTTCTTGTGGATATAAAAAATGTGACTTATGCCTTATCAAAATTCAAAAATGATAATGGTTTTCAAAATTCAGTCCCCAGTGCGACAAGATGCATCAAACTGCAGTCAATACAGAAAATAAAAAAATAGGAATCTAGCTAGCAGTGCGTGTTTGAAAAAAAATCTAGCTTGCCGTGTGTAAGGCTAGGGTGGTATGATGGTTCAAGTATGTGCTTCACAAATGTACATAGACAGGGGCATACAGGCTTTTACTCGTTTCATCTACACTGTCATGTATATATTTACTAATCGGTCCATGGATAACTACCAATTAAAGTGATCAAACATTCAAAAGGTTCACATGATTAAAGTTTGGTTAATCTCACAATCACAATCATTTATAGCACTACAGAGACCTAAAAATCATATTGAGAAGCAGTGCTGACATTGAAAGCATATTCAGAAGCATTAGAACAGAAAGTTACCTCAACAAGTGAAACTAGACTCATCTCGCAAGCAACCCATCGAAAAAGAATCGGACCCATCACTTGGTCTAGATACTGCATACCAGAAAGGTAACCAAAATATGTGAACTGTAATGCCAGCAAGTCATTCTCTTTTAGAATAAATTATAAGCAAATTATTTCAGAGTCAATCCCCAGTCACCTTGCTTCGTGAAGCATAACCAAGACTTTTTGAGATGGAATCAAATAAAGCATAAGCTAATTCTCTGAAAAGGAAACAGCATAAAAGTAAAGGAAGCATCAAATTAGTTCCCAGTTATCATTAAAAAATCATGCATCAACATAAATACAGCTATAGGTTGTGAAAATACCGCTGAGAAGGCTCTATAGCAGCAGCAGCAGAAATCATGAACACGCACTGCAGAGTGAGAAGTCAAAGGACATAAAGCTCAGTTGAACAACCAAAATACGAATTGCATACAGAATATAATATGCATCATGAACATATTGAACCGAAACTAATCAACGTATGTTGCTCTGTGAGACCACACAAGTGTAAGCAAATCGAGACAACACGTGTTCTACAAGACTTAAGATATCACCATCAAAAGCGGGAAATAAATACTTCAATCTTAAGAATCAAGACAATTGTCAGACCCTTTTAGTTAATGTTCAAGGTTTATTTTTCTGCTCAAAACCATCATCTCTCACTCTAGCCCAAGGTGAGATGATGTTTTTTTTTGTAATTGGACTATTCACTCGCTCTTAATACAAAGATACGCAGCTCTCCTGCATGTTCGATGGAAAAAACAAGAATATACCTCAACTTCAACATCCTCACTGTGCACAGACAAATGAGCTAGTGTAATGAGGGCAGTTTCAATTACAAGAACAGATTGTGGACCAACAGCTAAGACTTCTCTAGCTGTGACTGGAGAGTTAATTGAGAAAGCCACCATCTTGGCACCAATAGTTGAGCTGATATTGAGAAAAAATTGGTAAGTCAATACTCACATTTATAATAGTGCTACATCTGGATGTCAACTATGATTTATCTACATTAACACATATCACCTTTTCAGTAGTTCAACTAAGTGACAGGGCACAGAAAGTCGGAAATACAAGAAAATCAGTCTTGCAGAGGGAAGTAGGATAAACCTACTATCAGAAGTCTTATGTTAACAACATGGGAAAAACACTGGATACAAGGTTGCACCTATTCCTAGCCAGTTCATTCCAGGTAATGATAATATCTCCAGCAGATTACTAATCCCGTCCCCAATGCCAAAAGAACTACAATTTAGGGGATAAGAGTGCTCCAACAGATTGCCAATCCTATCTGAAATACAAAAAAAATTGCTGACTACCAAAAATAGACACCCCTCTCCCTATGCATTCCCCTACCCAATTAACCGTTATTCCCCTACCATGCTACCGTCGAAGTAGAGAATTAGCTGCAATATAATCAGGAAAAATAGCAAAGCTCCAGTCATGTAGCATAGCAGTCAGCCATCTGCTAGTGGTCCATACAGCAATCCTAAGTTCCTAACTGTATTAGCAAACTTTTTTGGCTTAGGTGCTGGTTTATGATCTGAAAAGCAATAGCTACTATCTAAAATACATGTTTAAGATAAATGATAATGAACCAGAACTGTAAGAATTATATCAAATATTTAATTCATTTCAGAAAATTGACACAAAGCCATAAGATGTTAGTTGTCAAATACCTACCGAACATCATAAAATAATTCATTATGCCCTTCCCACGTTTGGAATAACACAACAATTTCCCTGGCCAAATACAACCTGACACGATAATCAGTATCATGCAGCATGTCAAGCAAACATCCAATCAGATCCTGCAATCATAATAATGGAAACCAATTACTAGTATAGTAGTCATTTTAAATGACAGTTCTGAGAACACAAAGAATATATAAATCACCTGGGCAACATCAGGGAACAGGCAAATAAAAGATGAGATGCAATCAATGAGCTTGATGCGAGAAAACCAATCTGCAGAACTTATCTCTGTAGCCTTATTTACCAAGTCTAATAGGACATCCTCGTTCTGCAGATAATAGGAATATACCTAGCAGTTAACACAAAACTCAATGGAGGATAAAAGATATAAGCTCATCACTAGTTGAAACTGCTGGTCTAGAATGATCAATCCAACCAGGGTCCAGAAAAGAACATTCGGAAATGGTGCTGTAGTACAGAAATAGATCATGTAAAAATTTAAACAACTATAAAGAAGTTGAAGAAGTTTGAAGTTAGCAGATCAGCAGAAGAAAACGTGCATAAATTATACCTTAAATAATTGCTCGACTTGATTAGAAAGTATTTCATGATTAAAGAAATGAAAGTCAATTTCATGACATGGTTTATTGTGGCTGCTAGAAGTCTAATCTAGTCTGAGATTTTGGTTCAATAAATCAAAATTCCCATCAAATACAAAATTAAAAGTTGCAGCATACAAAGCTCATATTCATACCTACAACAATAAATAAACTGTTACAAGACAAAAGCTACAAAAAAAATGTGACTCAAACAAATTAAGTGTGACACGGAAAGTCAATAGGGCTGGTCAGATTATATCATATGTCAAATACCAACCTCACTGAAAATCCCTTTGCATCCTTGTTGCTTTCCATCAGTATTTTGCCCACTGTTACGCAGAGCTACCAATGTTCTTAACAAAGCGTGTACATAAGCTAAGCACCCTGTAGAATTAAGTAATGAACTTGTGCATCTGTCCCTCGTATCATTTATAAGGTGGACCTGCATGAGCAAAATCAACATGTTAAAATTAAACACATAAGCCAGCAGTGCAGGTATAAATTTGGTATAATTGCAAATATAAGGCAGACAGTACCATGGAAGATACAGTTTTAGATGAAGCAGAGATGTTTCTGCAAAGATTAAGCAAGATGACCTGACAAACCTGCAAAAAGAAACCAGATGTTACAAGGATAGCATTGCAGTAAAGAACGTAAGAGGCGTGTTATAAATGTGTACCTTCACGTCACTTTCTTTCTCCACCAAGTTGTACAAGATCTCCCATGTATGAAGCGACGAAACTGAGAAAAAAGTTGAAATAATGCTAACTAGTTCTAGCTTCCACTCCAATGGTCGTAAGAAGCTACCCATATTTCCACTCCCACTAGTTGTGACAGAATCTACTTCACCAGAGTCCATCACATCAAGATCCATATCAGCAACACTACTTTTGCAGTCAACAATAGGATTTAGATCCTGTGAGTTGACACAAGATATTGGCAACACTTTTCCGGCATTCTCTCCATCAAAACTGTTCACTAAACTAGAGAGCTGAGAAAACAGCTGAGAAATTGCCACCAAGAGTTCATCAAGTAATTCAGTAACACCTTTGATAACCACAGAACTAACTCTATTATCAACTCTTGACAGATTAAATAATGGAGAAGATAGAAAGCTCTTGAATGAGGATAAAGCAGAGCCCGTTGTATCCAATGGTAAACTTAGGTTAGTGAGACCATGAGAAAGTTCATTGTTCCTCTTCATAACAAATGACACAATATGTTTTAGAATATTGGTGATATAATTTAATACTTCTTGCATAAGTGAAGATTTATCTCCCATGGCCCTGGAAAAACCTCAGAGAAACAAAAAGGATGTTAAGCATAACGATAGAGAAATATTATAAGAATTATTGGTGTTGCGTGATATTCAAGATATAGCTTGAGCCATTAAACCAGACCAGGCTGGCAGTTAAACCAGGGTCGGCCAGTGCAATGCCCATGCATGTGAACCAGAATAAACTGGTTGGTGCCAGTTTTACATGGAACCACTGGAAACCGGCCTATTGAACCACCCAGTTCACCAGCCTGAGAACCACGTGGACTGGACCAAGGCTGGGTCAAGACTTTGGATAGATGCATAAGGAATAAAAAAATGGGGGAGGATGGGGTTACCCAAGATCCCACCAATGGGGCGTTATCTTTTCTCCCTATACACGGCAAAATTATGAATTATAGGAAGAACTATATTGCTGTCAACTCAAGGCAAAACTAACTTATAAAGATATGATACTCAATCTCATTTGATCCAAATTTTTCTTGTAGATGTAAGCATTGTACCAATGATACACTAAGACATAAATGCAGGCTAAGAGATGACAATTAAAAAAATACCTTGACAACAATGCACGATGAACCAGATTGCAGAGAAGAGAACAAACAAATACAAGATTAGGTAAGTCCAATTTCTCAAACTGCTCATTTGAGGCCACAAATCCTTTGATGAAGTCCATGAGCTCAAGAAGCATTGGTTGCTGGATAGTCCCAGGAAGGTGTACGCGGTGGCATTTATCAGAAATAACCTGTTTACCAATAAAGCATCTTCTGTGACTTTATGATGGAAGCAATAAAACAGAAATTGCATTTCATGAACTACAACCACCAAAGTATGATTTACTAAGACAGAGAACCATGGTTGCAACCCTTGCTAAACTTTATTGAACCATTCAAAATACCAAGCACTAATAGATGGAATGCACCAGTACACTGACGCTTAACTAATAGTAAATGGCACCAATATGCACTGCAAAAGTGCAAAGTCAGATGAACTCTTTCAATTAAACCGCTTCCATGCTAAATTGCACAAAGTGTAATTGGTGCCATGTTGAGTCTCAGGTCTGATGAGCTTTTGTGGAGGTGGTCCGTAAGTGTACCATATATAGAGAAAGACCCCTCCATCTCCCAACATGTGCACAGCAAAAGTATAAAAAAGCCATGCAGCTCAAAGCATGCTTTGGTTTCCATCAACATCTGGAAGTGCTATGTATCATTTCACTGGGGAAGGAAATAGAGTTCTAGTTACAATATGAAAAAATTGTTTGTCCCAAAAAGCTTCAGCCACAGGTTCAAACCAAATCAAAGAGAGAAGAAGAAATAGAAGAATACATTACCAGGCAAAGTGTGTTTCAACCATTCATGAAGTTTAAATGGACTACTAGCAGAGTAACTCAGAAACAAAAAAGGACTAAGAGTAAAGCACCTTGGCAGAACTATCCAGAGTGATTTCTGATAAAGCTTCCACTGAGTAGAGCAGTTCATCTTTGAGAACCCAGCTCTCGTCCTCAAGAGACTTTATGACAACCGAATTGGCACAAGGTCAACAAATGAATAAGCTTAAAAATACTCGATGCAATCTGTAAAACCTTGTGATCACTAACTAATAACATACCTTGGAATAAATTTTACAATCACCAAACAGCTGTAATGTATCTGATGAATTAATTGGTAATGACGAAAAAGCAGCACACAGTGAGAAAATAGCTTCAGGAATGAGAACAACATTTTGCTCATTCAAAAGAGAGAATTCCTGCCATAAAAATGAACCAGTAATTGAGCTTGCATATCCCAAGGAAGAAATAATGGATGGTCCATTCCACCTGAATTATAGATGGATATAGTAGTGCATAGCATAATCACAAATACATTATGGAGTTCTAAAAGTGAACTAAAGTCCATTTACCTCTCTTATTCAACATAATGTTAACCCATATAGCACTATAACCTTTGTGGGGCAATTACAAGGAAAAGGCACATGCACACCCACTACTACACATGCACAGCAAACTCACAAACCCAGGTGTGCCCTTATCACACAATAAACTCGCGTACAGGGGCAAGTATTTTATCACAAAATGCAACGCATGAGTAAGGGTACGCCACCAGGATTTGAACCTCAGTAGGTGGAAATGTAATACCACGAATCCACTACCCTACCAAGTTTTTTTTTCTCGAACAACGCAGGAGAACTGCGTGTCACCAAAAACAAGTACAAACGGCCAGACTAAAAGCCTATAGTAAAAATAGCACAAATTTAATCATCATGGTAGCATATAGTAAACAAAAAAGCCCCAAACTGAAGTGCAATAACAGCATTGTATACATATGGCATCATCCATCTGTGTTTTTGTTCAATGCAGCAGCTACATCGCAATGAATCACAAAATTCACTTCTGTATATAAATGTCCAAAAATCAAGTTGATGATGCTTATACATATTATGTCCCTTGCCTAAATGTGTCACTATGGCACAAATTTTATTTATCTATCACAACAGACAATATGTACACACACTCTAGGACATATATTCGGCAAAAACAAGAATACAGTCATTTCTCAAGGAGTGCAGAATACTAGAACAAAAGTGGAACCAACAATAACCAGAAGAAAGTTTTTTTTCCCTCGAACACGCAGTGAACTGCTTGTTATTGCATTAAGAAGATATAAAGCAATAACCTTTGAATGAACTAGCTCCAAAGTCGATCTTAGCAGACTCTTCCGAATAAAGATAGAATTGGATAAGTCACCCTGCGTAGCATGTTATCAAAGAAAAGAATCATTATTTTTGGCATATTTGAAATAAAGAATATAAATAGCAACTAATTCACAAGTGACTGCAGTTGCCTTTTTTCCTTAAACGATGTAGGACAGCTGTGTGCCATTTCATTAAGAAGAAAGTATACCAAAGAGTACAAACCAGACATTAAACACACTCCAACGCACCCCAACACATTCACAAGTATACATGCTCGCCACGCACATTATTAAAACACAAACGAAATTAACTTTTTTCAGTTGGTCTTATCAATACACATTATCATGCTAGCTATTATGGACTGATTTACAATAATCATTTCTACATTGTAGTCTTGCAAGCATGGAGAGTACACAAAACTCAAGATTAGAATTCTCATCTTTTACTCATTACTCAGGTTTAATTGTTGGCAAAATGGGCAAAGGATAATCAATTGCAGCATAAGCACCATTAATAACTATGAATACAATTATGCACATTATAGTTCTCAAAATAACCAGCAACATGTTGCATGTGATCACTGAGCAATACGAAAACAAAAATACCAAAAAAAAAATCAAACAACCATTTGGGAACTGCAGATTCAACTACATAACCAAATCAATTGATACTATTTTTGAAATTAAACTAAAGGATTGAAAGAATGATCTCAGAATGTTCTCTACTGTCCCGTCCTGTTGACTTTACCTAATTACAGGAGTAAAATATATAGGAGAACAGTACTTCCAAATAGAAGAACAGTTGCAGTAACAAAAGTAGCATAAGATAGCAAACATACCTGAAAGCCTATCCTTGAGAAGTAACAAGCAATGAAATACAAAGCAGACCTAAAACAGCAATTAGGAGCAACAAAGCCTGTAAGCATCACTTCCATAGTAACCAACATGACAGCCTAGGAATTTAACTCGCAATAAGCCAGAATATTGAAAACGACTATATGCTACAACATCCACTTAAGTAAAGGATGTTGAATGAAAGACTAGGCAAAGATGTCGGACATATAACAGAATGATAAAAATGAATCGCCAGAACTACTATGCCACCATGAACATGACTTCACCTGACAATTGCAAGGAATCAAATCAATGGTGCACAAGTTACTTTTCTCCACAATCGCAGCCAATCCATTATGTTCTTGGTGCAAGCAAACACTTGATCACAATATGTTTGCAATTTTACTTTCAGTTTCAGGTTTATGAGAGGAAAAAATTCTTCTCCAGTTCCCATAAATAAAATGTACCATCATTGCATTAAGGAGCCTAAATAGCTTATATATAATGTAAGAATTACTTCTTTTTTCAATCCAACGATAGTCTCGACTCAGTAGTGATGGCAGATGAATTCATGCAAACGGATTGTATTCAACTGATAGCACAGGATTACAATATATAGATCTCGATTGGTGCAATCCTAACCACCTTGATTTATGGAAACAGAATCAAGGGAAGGGAGACCAGGGAGGTCACGCACAATATGGCAACAGCCTGTAGCGTTCCAGCCAGGTAACAGAGTACCGGCCAAGGGGGGCAAGGAAATTGCTAACAAGTAGATGTACA
This sequence comes from Setaria italica, assembly GCF_000263155.2. NCBI lineage: Eukaryota > Viridiplantae > Streptophyta > Magnoliopsida > Poales > Poaceae > Setaria > Setaria italica. Next base: position 6,099,425 of record NC_028454.1, on the reverse strand, counting down.
TGTACATATCTGTAGCGATTGGAGCCCATTTTAAACAATCTTTATGAAATGTAAATGGTAATTTTATAATCTGCATAACTGTCTTAACAGCATAACACTTATTCAAAGAACTGACTCCTATTGCAGTCAACATGTAAGCAATAGTAACCGCCATTTCTCTAAATTAATCGTCATAAAATATACTCCAGCCCAAGAAGAGTGCTCTTTTAGGGCTGTCTTAAGTCAAACTATCTTAAGCTTGACCAAATTTATAAAGAAACGCAACAATATTTATGACACCAAATAGGTATATGAAAATATATTTCAAATCTAATGGTACCTATTTGGTATCATAAGTACTGGCATTTTTTTGTATAAACTTGGTCAAACTTAGGATGATTTGACTTAGGACAAAGCTAAAGAGCACTACTTTTGGAACAGAGGGAGTATATCTATATATGTTGAGCAATTTCACATCACTCTGCAGTTAATTAGGTTCAAATAATGTGAATTGGTCCGTGTAACATTTGAATAATCTCAGAGTGACTTAAAGCAGTCAGTTTAGAGTTCCAATAACCAAACGGGTATTATTCAAGAAATGGAACCTTCTGCTGCTTTTTCTATCTATCTGTCATCTACTATCAAAATAATAAAAAAGAAAGGTGCAGTCCATATGTCAAAAGAAATCAATGAAAAGAACAAAAAATGGAAGTGTCAACTAAGAAAAGTAGTAGCTAAAATAATGCCACTGTAGAAACTGAGGCAGGATAAATCAGTTGATAATAATTAAAAAGAAAAAAAAAGAAACAAGAAGGCATACGGTGATGGCATTTGTTTAAATATTTGCAGGTTCCATGTATCTTCTGATAGAAATGATGTATGAACTTGGTCCTGGAAGAAGGGAAACAGAACATAATATTAGAAACACCAAGTGCTAGCTACAAGTTTATTCATACCAAGTGCTGCACGGTAAATTGGTAACTAAGGATGACAAACTAACCCGCACAATCATTCCACCAAGCAAAATCAGCGCTGAATCAGCCTACAAAAGTACACACAGTTTACACAGTCAAAGGGTAGAAGTATATAGGTGCCACATGCTGTAATGAATTAAGAACTGTTTGTAAGATGGGACAGAAACAGTTCCCAGCGAAAGACTGCTATTGTACATAAAGAAACAGAGTTCTACCTAGAATTATTAGGCAAACAGCAACTCCAAAACATGCTCTGGAAGCATCATAAAACAGTCAAATCTTATAACCATCCAACTTGTCACATCAAATAAACTTATAAAAAATAAACTGATTGTGGTGCTAAGCTATCAATTGCAGCCTGATTGGTCTTTAAAAAAATGTAATGAACCATGGTAAATCAGATAGAGGTCACTACTTCAAACGCAGTTTTATAAGTAATAACAATGTGGCCAAATTTTAAAAGTTTCTGAATTCCACATACTCAAATGCAGTACCAGAGAAATTTAATTGCATTCAAGCAATTATGGTGATAGTTCACTGCTTTGCGAGAAACAGTGAGGCATCATCAGTATACAGAAGCTATTAATATAGAATAGTCCATCCAGTATGCGGACTAGCAAAGACATCATTGCATTTGAGAGTTTTGAATCCTGGAAATTGTGGAAAAGGAAAGAAATGGAAATAGAATACAATAACCAAAAAAGAAGTCAACAGAGTCATATTACTCTTCCATTTAATTGCTGTTATGGTAAAGTGGGCCGGCCCCAGCCAGAACCAGTTCAGCAGCAACAGATAGGATTAGTCGTTCAAGTTTGTTAGCAAATAGGATTAGTTAGTTTCGTGGATAAGATTTCTTAGTAGGTTTGTTAGGTGCCTTATGTCTATAAAAGGCTGCCGTGAGTCCTAGGTTAGGTAAGCAGAAAATAGATCAAGAGAGCATCTCAGAGCCTCCTGCGGAGGGCGAGTTAGCCGATCTATCCTGCTGTTTGTAACTCCATTATCCAATAAACAGTCCACAGCGATTGCCAATTTAATTTGCTAGAGTATAATGTTTGTTCAATAAACACCACACAACTTATGGCTAGTTAGATACCATTTCGTTAGGCTAAGTACTGTTTAAAAAATATATAGTAGCAATACAACCATATAAGAAAAAGGCCATATAGATATTAAGGGTGCTCACAACTAGTGCTGTGCTGCTAAACACAGGGAGTGCATGAATAAGAGAATTCCATATGTCTTGCCAGCAACTTTCAACAATTGACATCTGCAATAAACAAGTAAATTATCGCACAACATTAAGTTCACACTGCATTACAAAAAGGGTAAAACTTGGTTGGCAAAAGCACTGAAGCATTTTTCAGCAAGCTGATAACAATAAGAACGAATGTAGATTATAATCAAATACAATAGGAAAATAAGTTATTGCTCTGAGGAAGCATTAGACAAGAGCTACAGAGGGTGTCCAAACTTTAAAATGAACCAGTTGGAAAGCAGTAGCATTTACGCTATTAACATATAATAAAGGGTGGTCCCAATTCATGATATATGCATACAATTTAAAGGGTTGTCTATTGACTGGCCGAGAATAATATGTTCCTATAAAAATCTCCACAAGTTAGATGGTGTGGTTGCAAGCAACAAAAGTTGTTCTTTCAGCTAGATCAAAAATCGAAGGCAAGGGGATATCTAGATGACTGTAGTGTAAATGAGCTGCATATGACTCAAAATGCAACAGAGATCACTTAAACTTAAAAAGTAGCACCTCTTATGTAATCATTGATCCTTTCGAGAATAGATCTTTGGAGCAGTTTCCCCCAAACAAATCTAGGAAGAAAAATTCCCAGACTATATAGAGTTGTGTACAATCTTACTATCACTCAATGGATATTCCCAGACAATTACAACTTTGTGAATGTTCTCTTTTTGGACATTACGAGATTGCAGATGATGAGGCAAACTTTTTTAGGGCATGCTTATAGTAATTAGTAAGTAATATAAGGAGAACCCAGGCTAGTTGACTAATAGTTAACTCGAGCAAAGAAGCTAAGCACCAAAAACAACCTGAAGTTCAAACAGCACATGCAAAAGAAAATGTGGATTTGAAAATCTAACCTCGCTTTTTGTTAAACAAAATTGTGATTCCTCCCTAGGATTGAACATGAGCACCATGGAGAACTCCTTGAGAGCCCTGTTAAGAACAATGACAAGTTAAAAACTGCTAAAAGCTAAGATTGAAGCAGTGGATGATGATTTCTATATCATTTTACTTGGTCCCCATTTACATTTCAAAAATCTATAAATGAATATCCCCCCCCCCCCCAAACCCCAAACACAAAAAGAAAAGAAAAACAAAAAGGACAAAAGGAGGTATCAGTACAACCAAAACAAACCTGAGAAGCCAGAGTATTGAGTCCTGAAACTTTATGGCATTTGCATGGCTCAAGACACTGTACAACATAGCAGCAGTAGCCAATGAATCATATATTACAGAACAACCAAAGTGACAGAGTATAAACTAGTTAACATGAGCATCTTCTAGGAACCTAGTAATTATTGAAAGCATGTGAAAATAATTGAACTTTAGAGACATCCACCGTCTATTGTTCAATTCAATTTCAAAATTTAAAGATGTTGGTCATGTTCAGTTAGCATGCTTTGTCTGTGTTGAGCAAATAGCAAGTTATTTCATTCATCCAGCTTTAATAGAGAAGAAAAGCCATGCATGCATTGGAATTTATATAAGCTCATTTATGAGTTGGTGTATTTTTCTCTATACCATTGAAGAGTAATTTCAACTATGTGATTTGGAATGCCACATATCTGGAATGCCTACACTATACATCTGAAAACCACAAGATCATCACAGCAGAAGTATTTACTGCAAGCAGGCATCAGAAAGAAGGAACCGAAGCACTAGTGTTCAATTTACTAGCTATGGCAAATTATCACGTAAGGGAAAAAAACTATGAAAGTAAAGTTACCTTCTCAAAGCTTTGCAACTTGCTTCAAACCAACTAATTAGCAAAGATTTTTCCACTCGATATCCATACTTGTGGATCAGAAAACAAACAGAGCCGCTCCTGTGGGAGACCAACATAAGAAAAGCACAAAGTGAGCATAAAATGTTGTTCTCACCACTTAAGCACCAGGAAAATTCTCAATTGTAACATATCATTGTAGCAGCAAGGTTATCAATTGTAAGGGGCATGACACACAGTCCAACTAGACAGCACATTACATGCCGGGGTGTGCATGGACGAAAGTACCCCAAAGTACCAAACTTCTAACATTTATTAGAACATAATGGTGCCCAAGATTTAGGTAAGGAGGATTCAGGTAACACACTGAAATAGAATGACTTTACACAAGATGGAAGATTTTCTGTTCAGGGAAGCAAGGCTTGCATGAGCATCGTAAAGGGAAAAACTTCATTTGGTTTACACAGATATATGTGAGAAAACCGTATGTTCTTGTCAGAAGAAGCTATAGCCACCACACAAACAAGGAACCAAATTTAGAGCCATGGAGAAGTGCAGAAAAGGTGGCATTTATAACAAGCGGCTCTTGGATCTAAGTACTTACAGCAGTAAGGGTGGGTTCAAGCCTGGGAGGAACAAAACTAAGGGTACACACCTAAGCTTTAATAAATGACCATATAAAGGATGTTTTTCATTTGATGGGTTACAGATGATGAGTAATAAACTTACCAAAACAGAGATCCTTTCAAAAGGCCATCAACGATGAGGTTCATAATGTGCTCTGTCTTCAACCTTTTCTCCCTATTTTGTGTCTTCAGTGTGCATTTGTGGGCCTAAATGTTTGTATATGTTGATTGTAACCGTGCAAAGATGACATGTTGTATTAAGTAAAAGATTCGCAGTGAGTGCTTGCATGGCGGTGGGGATGTCTGTGTGCATATGCAAGGGTGGGATGGGCAGATTCATACCAGATAAAAAACAGTAGCAGACAGATCCATGCATTCCTCTTGGAAGCATCTTAAGGACCCAGCTTTCTCATCTCGAGGTGCCTCACACCTGCATTAATTGAACTTGATCAATGAAGAGCTCAAAATCATAAGGTGCTGTCAGTAACAGAAGTTGCACTACCATAGAAAACCAGGTCCGGTGTTAACATTTTTGTCCAGTTCCTTGATGATGATGTCAACAAGTTTTTCCAAAATCTCTGGAATAGCCCTAGCAAGCTTCAGCTGAACTTTTGCATAGGTGATGAACAAACTCTGGAACCAGAAATGACTATCAAATACATGAGGCAGAAAATGTGACGAGGTTATAATCTAAACAAAGTATACAATAGTGCAAGTCAGGTCACCAGAACCTTCAAAGCCTGATCAAGAGTTGCCGGCCAACAATGAAATATAAACTCTTGAACTACATGATGAATCTCCACAGATTTGTATCCCAAGTTTGGCCCATCCTTCAGTAAAAAGGTGTTAATGCATTCCATAAGTTTGCGGGTCAGCTTTCCCTCCTCCTCTCTGATTTCACAGAATCAATTTATTTATTAACTCCTGTCTGATTATTTGTGGTTTAGGATGACCAAACAGTCTCCAAAGCACAGATTTGACCATAAAGTTTTCTAGGCATATACCAACAGTAACTAAAAATATAATAAAGCACTTGGGCACAGACTACTTGCCTAATATGTGAAAAGATTGCACAAAATCCATTAATAACCTCCTCCCTCATGATATCAGGGTAATCACCCGGTGGGTTTTCAAGTAGAACGTGAAGTGTTAATGTACAACGGAAGGATTCATCCTTGGAGCTCGCCTGGTTGCTGAATTTTGCATTGAAAACTGTAGCAACCTTCTTCATGTAGAGCGCTACAAAACCTGACAAGCATGTGGGAAATATAAGAAACAAATGAGTGCTATTATATGAGCATACAGCACCTTGGATAAGGAAACTCACTGCTATATGTTCGAGGTTTCATCTGATAGCGGTACTCCTTAACAGCTAAAAGTTGTCTGAGAATCATGTTGTACTCTAACTGAAAGCTGGGGCCATCTTTTACGACCTCCCATACATGACTGAAAAGTTGCCTAGCAACTGAGATCAAAAGTAAGGAATGCCCTGCAATGACAGGTAGCTTCTTCTTGAATGAAATGCAGGATATATTTTTCTTCAGAGATATTGAAAAATTGATTGCATGCACATAAGGCATCAGAAACATGATGCTAGAAAGTGGAAGATATACATCTAGAACAAGAATTTACCAGAATGCTGAAACACACAACCCGAACAAATGCCAAGACTACATGAAAATTACCATCATTCTAAGACCAAGCTACGATCAGGGTTAGCAAAATTATACATTGAATATGCCTAGGCACCTTCATCCAATACTATACGAAATTGAATGCTATTGAACACGTTACATGCTCTGAAAGCTATAACAAAAAGACATCTCTAGTGTTAGATGATAAAATATTTTTTTAAGTTACATGTTATTTGAAACTTCATATAAGCAGGCAGATGTGGAGAGAATAAACATCATAATGTATGAGGAAGTAGCACCCTACTGCAAAATTTGATAATAACAAGAACATAAGATGTGTCATGTTACGGGATACACTGGGTATATGACATAGACAGCAAAAGGCACGCGTGTTCAATATGTAAAGACATTATATTCCCTTTTTGAAGGATTACAAGAAATGTTTTTTTAGTCACCTGCCAATTGAGATACATTATCTAACACAATTCATGCTTGGTCAAAACAAAAACATATGTGATTTTTGTTGTGTAAATCCATACCATGATCTGGAAACAACCAACACTCTAGCATGGTCTGGAAATGGTTTTGATCTGAACTGATAGACTGATAGTGACATGCCAGAATTCCAATAGTCACAAACTGACATGCAAGAATACCACTCTCTATACTATAGTGGAGAGATAAAAATCAGAAGTGACTACAAATAAGACCATCACCTCATCTCTACTGAACTACAAACATATGTTGGTGAAGTTCAATTAACCGCAGCAAAGCAAACACTGTACAGCACTGCAGATGTCTGAAGCCCTTCGAATTGGAGCAAACCTGATAGCTTGACGTCCTCGGCGCACTGGATGGCGACGCGGAGCATACGCGCGGCGGTGCTTTTGGTGGCCCCGCGCTTCTTACCCGAGATGTCCTCCTTGACGCAGTTGAGGAGCGCCAGGATGAGGAGTGGCCACGTGGTGGCTGCAAGTAAACAGGATCAGCGATCATCGGAAACAAAAGCGAGAGCTCATAAGGCAATGATACCACAAAAGCGAAGCGAAATGCACGAGCTGACCTCCTGTGAGGTGGCCGTGGCCAGGCTTGACCCTGGCGGTGTTGCGGCCGAGGAGGCGGCAGAAGGAGGCGGCACGGTCGCCCTGCAGCCATGTACCCAGCAGCTTCACCCCCTCCTGCGGGACACGACGGAAGCGGTCAGCCGGAAAGCAGGCCGGAACAGTTGTTTGTTTCTGCGAGAGGGAGGGGCACTCACATCGCGGACTCTGGCCCGATCGGAGTGAAGCTTCTGGATGACCTCCTCCACGTCGCGCGCGGTCGCCACGCCCGCCATCAAGGAGGGAATCGGAGCTAGGGTTTCGTCGGGTAGGCCGCGGCGGATGCCGCGGGCATAGGGGAAGCGGGCGCGGCGGAGAGATGGATGGAGATGGCGGAGAGAGAGAAGGGAGGGGTTTTGGTTGGGTTTTGGGGACGCGAAGGGAAACTGCCGAGAAAAGGGAGGAAAGCGAAGGACACGGGAGGGTGGGACGTCTGCGATTGCTTTTTCGAAATATTTCCAGGGAAACGTTTCAATTGTTCTCGCGACATCCATAAAATTTTGACCTTCCTGTAAAGTCTTTCGTGAAATATTAAATTTTGGCTTGAAAGCTATATCTCTTAGATCAGCTTGCATTTTAAGGATTTTGTTATAACTTAGAATTGTAGTTCCCCAGATTTACATTTGATTTCTTTTATTTTATCATCTACATTTTCTGAAGGATATTAAATATATTTTCTGGTAAGATTGCATCAAGAAAAACACATCGTAAGGCCTCCTTGCTTTCCTCTTCCTTTTCCAGTTTACTGATACCACGTGGCATAAAAAAAGGCTAGCATATTATCATTATCATTTAACGAAGGCACATCAGGTGCACAAAATGCCAAAGCTTTACATGCTCTCAAATACAACAGGAATACACATCAGTTCTTCAGCTTAAGTAGACCAAGGGGCGCAATGCGCAAATCTGATCGGGCCAAGCTGTTAGCAGTCTTAGTGTTGGACACCTGTGCTGCACAATTTTATCAGGTCCATCAGGGTGGAGTACAACACTTCCAGAGAAAGATACCCCAAAAACCTACGCTTCTCCAACTCCAGATTATCAGCTGACATCTTTCCCTCCTCCGTCGGGTGATCAACGGTGAGGTACCACGAGATGCACCCATAGGCATCATCCGGATCAACATGTGCCACAAGTCCAAGCGTTTCGCCTTGGTCAAGATCGAAGTAAAGGCACAGGAAATCTCTAGTCACATTCATCCCAAGAACCATCGCTTCTTCATGAAGCCAGTGGATCACTTGGCTGGCGACCTGCAGACACAAGGTAAGTTATCAACCTGTTCTTGCAGAATAAGGTTCACTATAGCACTGGAAATAGATTGCAGAGTTTGGTGATACAGCCAAATGACAATGGACATCGGTTTTCGGGAGGGGCATGAGGTAAGATTTGAAGTGCCACGATTCAATATTCTAATCATGCAGAGTTATGTGGCAGAGTTTGACCCTGGCATGATAAAATGCACTATCTCATGGGCAAATGAATTACTCTGTTGTTTTTATCTCCTCAATTAATTCCAGTGGTAGTTTACAGGATAATTTCATCACACAGATCTACAAGATAGAAAAAAAGAATGACTCAAAAGATTGGTGTCACACGTTTACCTGCTGCAGAAGCATCATTGGGAGGTCTTCCAAGTCACAATTGTAACTATTTATTAAACGTCCATCAGATGGCTTCCCAGTCAATGATCCAGCAATGCTTGGTGAGCCTTCACCCATTAAACTAATTTGGCCATCTTTCAAGATAACCTTTGTATTAAACTGCGACCTGGATTTGTACCTAGGCTCGTGAACATCTGAAGGCTTTGTGATTCGATCAGCAGCCAGGATAGGCTGAGGAACTTTCAAGCAGAGAGACCAAGAAGATGTTCGAGAATGCCATGTAGGAAGAGAACACAGATGGAGATAAGGAACCCTACTAACCTGCAATAGAGAAAGGGAGTTAGAATGCCAGTCTACACCCCAATTATGTCCCTACTGATTAATAACAGTAAAGTAGCTGTACCACACTCTCCAGCTCCAAGTGTACTTTATTAGAAAATATCCTGTGAGCCACTGTCATGCAGAAATGACCAAGCAGGCCACATTCTTCAGGTGCAATCTGAGCAGGACTCTGGTAGCGAACAACAAAACGTGATTTCTCCCTGATTTTTCTAACAATCTTCTCATGGAACATATGTAACAGGTAAATTTCTAAACTTTTGGGGTTAGGAAATCCTCTCAAATCCTTGTTCAAAGATTCCTGCTTCCCATTTACAGTGGCTACTGCAAGATTTCCAGAATACTCCGAGTCCATATGATCTTCCTGACCTACTGTTTCTGAGTCACTATTCTGTCCAGAGGGCACAAGCAAAAGACACAATGAACACTCCTGGCCAATTGCTAATTGGAGAAAATCTTCGCACATTCCAGTAACATTGATGCCTTGAGATTGGGTAAATGTGTCACGGATCACCATATCAAATACCTACACGAGATATGCACTAAATTAAGTGTGATGGTATACAAAAATAAGCCAAAGAGCGAAGGAAGGACTTCCGTTATTATATCTAGAAATGTTGCTCTAGTTAGTCAGAAGAGAAATTTTCAAGAACTCATAGGCATTTAACCTACCTGCTCCTCAAATATGGACTTGTGGATGTCGCGAAGAATGGAATGGGCTTGTTTAACAGACTTATTGACATCATCATTCTCCAAAGCATCCTTATCGGTTTCAGAAGAACTGCTGCTTAAAGTGTCTTCTTTCTTTTTGCTGGCACTGCTTTCTGCATTATTGGCAGTGTCTCCATAAAATTGAAGGCTCAATGAACGGAAAGACTTCTGCGGAATTTGAACAGATAAAGTGCCTGAAGAGTCTTGATCAATTGGAACTAAAGACAATGGTGATACGCGAGGCATCGTTGTTGTGTCTAACTGATAACTATCAACTAAATCAAACATGAAGCCCTCACTTCCTGGACCACTCCCAACAACCCGTTGTCGCTTCACTTTCCAGTTCTGCTGCAATCTGCGGGAGCATAATCACTTATGTCAAAAGCTTCAATTTCGAAGAGTTTTTAGATTCAAAGTTTCAACAAAAATGAGTACCTTATTAACGAATTATAGAACCTAGTCTCCTTTTGAAATTGTTGCTCCATCGTCTTGGCAGATTGTTTGAAGTACCTTGACAAATGCTGAGAGGTCCCAAAAGGCGCAAATGAAGATTGCACCAGTAAGCACAATAATAAACAGCAGAGCTTCAAACATCAATACAGAAACATTCTCTACTACAGTTCCTTTCAACTCTGGTTTTATTATTTGCAAAAGTCAAAATATGCTATCTAATTAAATGGGATAGAGATGGCACAGAGCATACCCGAAGGCGCTGGAGCTTGGTGGCAGCAGAGACTGCCATGTCAACAAGTATTTCGTTTGGCTGCGACTTGGGCTTAGTTGTCGAGGCGACTGCCACTGCATCATTTGCTTCAACCTGCAGCATAATTTCCAGCATAGTCAGAAACAGTTGCCTGCATGGCATTCACAGAGACTGAAATTGGATGTGTATATGCATGTATCAACCGTGCCAATGAGGTCAATCACGACAGAGAGCTCCTGCTGCGCCTGCTGCAGGCTCTCCATAAGGCCCTGCCACGGCCATGCCTGCTGAGCGGTGTCGGCCTCAGCTGCTTTCTTGGCCTTCTTAGCATCCTTCTCGATGACCCAGGAGAAGTCAATCCGGCGGATGGCTGCAAGGTGCTGCTCCTTGTTGCTGGTATCCCTGCAGCCGCAGACAACCCAACAAGCACAGAGCAATGGAGAAGCAAGTGAGTTCCAGGGTGGATTTGAGCAGAACAGCTGAGGGGTTTGCAGACCGCTTACGGTGGATAGTGCTCGTTGCCAGCCTCATCGATGGCCTCAAGGCGTTTGATGGGGAGCTTGTCTAGGTCCAGCAGCACGTCCCCTTCAACCATGGCGTCCCCCCTCCTTGAGCAAACCTTATTTCACAAAAACAAAATGGACTTTACTGACGCTTGCACATGCAAGATTTGGGGCCACGGCATGCACAGTCCCGGTTCCATGAACCCGGACTGACCCTGCCACCGCCGGCAATGGCGCCGCCGGCCGCGCCACCCACAAGCCGCCCTCCACCCCGCCATTCGCTAACTGAGAAACCCGCTCGCCCCTGCCGTCGGCCCGTCCCGCCGGTTGTCGTCCGCCGCCCTGCCTGCGGCGCCCCGCAGCCTCACCTCGCCACCCTCGATCCGCCACCGCCGCCGTGCCTACTGCCGCCGCCAGACGCTCCTCTAAGCCCGCCGGCCATGCCTCAACTCGACGACCACGAACCCCGACGACCCCGAACCGAAACCCTAACCCAGCCACCACCATGCCTCAATTCGAGAGAGGAACGAGGAGCAGGAGCAAGGAGGAGGACCCACCTCGTCGCCGGCCGTCTACCACTGCCCACCAGAGTTGGCCAGCAGATCTCCCTTCCGCTGAACTCTAGACCAAGGTAGGGTGGAGCAGCGCATCCGCCACAGAAGTGGACTGAGGGGCCGAGGTGCCGGGGACGGGGAGGGTCGGCGGCGGCGGCGATGCGCCGGGACTCGGGAGTCAGAACCAAACCAGGAAGCTGTGGGCTGCGCGCAATCAGGCTCTAGTGGCCCACGAAACTTCCGGATAGTTTCAGCCCATATACATGTATATGTCTGAATCTAACTTTTTTTTTTAAGTTAAAGTATTTTATATTGATCAAAATTATAGAGCATCACAAATATTTATGATACCGGATATACTATAAAATTATTTAATGAAAAAACTAGTTGTATTTATTTGTATCACGAATGTTAGTATTTTTACTATATAAATTTAGTCAAAATTGAGATGTTTTAACTCTTAAAAAAGTTGGAATGACATATACTACCTCCGTTTTTATATTTGACGTTGGGACAGCTTCATTTTCGAACTAATCTTGCTGTTCTAACGTCAAATATATGAAACCGGAGGTAGTAACTATGTATGCTTGCGCGAGGACCGAGCTGTGGGGCTCGGTTGGTCAGCCGAGCGGGGGCTGAGGCTGCCCTCCCGCAGCGCTGTTGCCGCCTTGCCGGCGCGGGAGCCTCACCCGGGGTTTTTCTATAGCGCCGAGGGGTGTCACTAGGATAAGTAGACACGTGACGGAATGCTACATCCAGTCATTCTTTGGATGATATCTTTTGTGATGGCAATCTTCTGGTGCAGAACCAATTTTTCCCTGGACGAGGGGCGATGATGCTCCAGACTTCTATAAATGGGCCGGTGGCTAGCGATTTGACTAGCATCAGGTTTTAATGGAAGTTCTTTGTGGATGAAAAAAGTGTGAATTACATAGTGACGTGAACAGGCATGAATGGACATATAAAAAAGTACCGATTAATCAACAAACACATATGACATGCATCAGGCAAATCCACATCAAGGAAACCCAGCGTTTTCTAGGATCACAAGCTTCTTCCTCACCCACTTTATTTTACTAGCTATATCGCGTCACAAATATTATTAAGTGCTTCTACATACCAAGATCGAAACATTGTCAATATATTATCTGTAATATATCCTGCTGCTTAATATATATAATGCTTCCCTTTGGTACATAAAAGATGAATGGTCAAAGTATCGTCCACTCCCTGTCCTAATACCAAATTATTAGTTGTTTTGATTTTTTTGATTCATATACGGAGGGAGTAACTTAGTATCACTGGCCAAAAACATAGAAAGGCGTGGCGCCATATTTTCTAGTATAACACAAAATCCGGGCACCAGAAAAAGCTGCGACCTTTTATTGGCATATAATACACGACGCAGTGACACAGTAGCCCCCTAGCATTCAGAGGAGTTCCGAACCACAGCTGCTGAAATGGCCACATGATATAGTTCATCATAAACTTAAAATGAAGTAGCTACAACTAACAGCACAGCCAACAGACACTGAAACACTACGTTCTCTAACTACCAAAAGGTTACAGCCATAATTCTCACAGCATGGCACAGTTAAGGAGCAGTATTAGCAGATGGCTCACTGAGTATCTTGTCAACCTTTGCCAAAAGGCCCTGCATATCCCCCAGAAGCTTATCTGTGACAGAATTTAACCCGTCCGATGGGGTTGCCTTGTTTAGAGCTGAAAGACGGGCTGCAATCATATTCTCAAGGTTCTTCCTGATATCTGTCAGTGGAGGCTTGGAAGCAAGAGATGGTGAAGGTGAAGGCGAAGGAGATGGAGAAGGCACACTCAACTTGATCGGAGGAAGATACTGGAGACTTAGTGTTGCAAATGGAGCCCCAAAATGACCAAGAAGTTCTCGGTTACGGTATGCCACCTCAGCTTCGGTGTTTTTCCCAAACACAACACGAGCACTGCGGTCAGCTTTTACAATTTCTGTCTGAGACTCTATCAAGTAGCCATACTTGCCAAATGCGGAGAGTAGCTCCTCTCTGGAAGGGACAATGACACCAGGTGTGAACTCCACCAGAATGGCTGCTGGATTCTCAAAGTGCTGTGCAGTTTTCTTCTTCCTTTTATTAGGAGTAGGATTAGCAGGATCAGGGCAAGTGCCGTTCACAGCTTCACCAGAGGAATGATTTGATGCAGCTCCAGCAGGTAGCTTCACCTTCTGGACAGGTGCTTCATCCTTTGGACACTCCTCTTTGAGTGCGTGATTCATAGCGATTACATCTGTGCCATTAGTGTTCTCTTTCTTAAGCATTTCTGGCACCAGGGCTTGTAGAGAAGCATAAGATTGCTGGACCGTACACACTTCTACACTTCCAGGCTCTTTATTTTCATCTATAGGCTGGGGCTGGGCCATGTCATCATGCATAGGAGATGGTCCACTGCTGATGGGCGCATCTGCAACAGCACCTAGCAGATTCTCAACTATGTGAATATTTGCTTCTGACTTTGTTGCTTCCTTCGAAACACTTCTGTCAGGCACACCTGCAAAAGCACTTTGCACATTCTCATCTATGCTGGTATCAACTCCTGACTCTGTTGCTTCCTTGGAAACAATTCTTTTCGGAACACCTGTAACATTACCTTGCACATTCTTGTTGCTGTGTAAACTAGCTTCTAGCTCTGTTGCTTCCTTCGAAACACATCCGACAGGGACATCTGCACTGACACTTTGTGCATTCACATCTATGTGAATATTAGCTTCTGATTCCATTGTTTCTGTCTGAACATTTCTGACAGGCACACCTACAGCAACATTTTGCACATTTGTTTCTGACTTTGTTGTCCCCAATTTAGCCTCATCAATATCTTTTGTGGTTTCTTCAGGCAGCATATTGCCCAAGGCCTGAGGTTTCTCCAGAATAGATTTATCATTCTCTTTGACCTGCTCATGCCCTGGTTTTGCTGCCCCAGGAACTGTAGCTGAAACAGGACATTTGAAAAGTGATAGCTTGTTTTTCTCATCCTGAACTATACCCCTTGCGCTGTTTCCTGCCTTCATTAGGGTTCTTATATCTTCTGCTTTCACTTGCCTGATAGGAACCGCAGGGGTAATTGGTATACCAGAGCCAAGTGCAGGAGAGGTGTTCTCCCGCTTCTTCCTCTTGATGGAAGAGCCACCACTCCCATCTCCATCCTTTTTCCTGCCCCTCTTTGGCACACGCTTCTCTTGTTCCAGAACAGGATGTGAATCAGAAACCCGACCCGGAGCAATATTCATGCTGGCATTTCTAAGGGTACACACCCCTGGACACTCATGCGTGTTATAAGACGCATAGTCATCACCCTCTACGAACGCTGAGCTTCTAAACAAACGGAGAAATCCCTCTGCAGCCTCTGGAAAAATGACCATGTGGTGGGGGTCCTTCCCTAAGCCCCGCACAAGCAGCAAGACATCTTCCACAACAATGCTGTCTGGCAATTGCAATACCTTACTGCCATCTTCAGCAGCTTTGGGCACAGATGCCTTTGGCGTACCAACCGGCTTACGGGGGAGCACATCCACACCCAAGTTGGTGTATGGAGGCGAGAGGTACTTACTCTTCTTCCGCTCTCTCTTCCTGGACGTTACAGGCCCAGGGCTGTCACTCTGGTCCTCATCCTCCACCATATCCAGGTCCTTCATCACTGAGGGGGCACTGCGCTTCTTCTGCACTGGTGTCTCCAGTGGTCTCTTCAATGGCATGCGCTCGTCCTCAGCGAGCCAATCGTCAGCATCTCTGTCTTCGCCGGCGGGCACATCAAGATCGATCTTGTCCACAAGGTCCTCCAGCGGGCGCCGCGGGTAGTGCCGCGCACCATCCGGACCCCACCCCTCCCCGAACGCGCGGGCCCAGCTCTTGAGCCTGGCGCGGTCCACCAGGCCGACGGGGGAGGCGCGCACGCCCAATGCGGCCTCGCGGAGCGCCGCGAGAAACTCGGCGGGCGACAGGTTCGCGACCTCGGCGACGACGCCGACGCCGCCGCCCTCCTCCCCGGGTGGCGGGGGCGGGATGCAGCCGCAGGTGAGCTGGGTGCGCAGGGCCGCGACGGCGCGCGCGTGGGCCTCCTCGACGGCCGCGAGGAAGACGCGCGCGACGCTGCCCTGCGCCATCACGTCGGCGTCCGGGTCGGCGAAGCGCCGGACCTGCGCGGGAGGCGCAGACGGCACGCCGGAGCCGGCGGGGGCGGGGGCGGGGCCGCCGAAGTAGCAGACCTGGGCGTCCCGGGCGGCGGTGCCAGTGGCGGGGCACGCGGCGAGCATGCGTGCGGGCCACCAGCAGTGGCGGCGCGGCTTGGAGGGCTTGGCCCAGACGAGCTCCCCAGCGGCTAGGGTCTGGGCGGCGGCGTCCGCCTCCGCGTCCGCGTCAGGGGTTAGGGTTTTGGCCTCCATTGGTGCGGGGAGCGGAATGGGGGAGGCGATGCGGCGAGTGGCGTGCGGATTGGTGGGTGGGGGTGTGGGGGAATACGAGAGCGGAAAGGGAGCGGGCGGGGATCGGATTCGATTGGGAGCGGCGCGGGGCCGCGGGCGAGCGGGCGGAGGGTAGGGGGAGGAGACGCCGGGCGGCCGGGCCGGATGGGGGAAGGGAATCAGTGGGGGGGGTGGCGCGTAAACCTAGCCGCCTTCACCGCCCCTGGCGGCGGCGGCGGCGGGGTGCGCCCGTGCGGGTGGGTGGCGCGGCCTCGGGGTGTGAGCGAGTCACGGGGACTGAAGCTAGCAACCGCACTATGGAGTGATGAGTGGCAAATGGAGGAGGGTTCAGTGGTGGGGTGGGGATGAAAAGGACGTGGGAAATGGATGATGATGCGCCCCATTTGGTTGGGGGAATCTACCACGTACGGCGTCACGCACGCGGGACCGCCGGGACGGAAGCGCAGGTGTTTCAGGTGGTCCGCCGCCGTCCGCGCATCTTGGGGGTCTCGGCCAGCTCGGGTAGTCGGGTGCGACCTCGGGGACGGGCGGTCGGCCGCGGCCCACCGCTGGTCTGCTCCTCGTGGCAACGGCAGCACACAATTTCTGATCAGCGCGTCTGGTGTTTGGTTTGAGACGCGGAACCAACCAGTCCGGCACCGGGATGTCCTTCCCAAGCCACCGACGCGTGATGAGCTTATATTTTCTATCCAACAGCTCTAGTAAAATTGGATACCTAAAATTCATCCAAGGACTAATTTACAAATAAAATATTTTTCAAGAGCTAATTTGCGAATTGACCTCCTCTCTCTCCCACTAGCCTCTTCTTCCTCCTCCCCGCCCCACCATGCTCCTCTCCTCGCAGCACCCGGGTCGCTGCTCTCCTACCCTGCTCCTCCACCCTCGAAGCGCCTTGGGCCACAGCTCCTCCACCCTCGAAGCGCCTTGGGCCACAGCTCCTCCACCATCCTCCATCCCAAATTGTGGGCGTGCCCCAGCTTCAACTTCGCCTTCATCCAAATCACGGCCGCCCCATCTCCTCCGCTCCCCTCAATCCTAAATTGTAGCCGCACCTAGCTCCTCCACTGCCCTTCGCCCCAAATCAACACGCAATCCTTGCTCCTTTACCTTTCCTCCTTCCGAATCGACGTGTGCGGGGATCGTTGCTGCAGATGTAGCACCTAACACCTTGGGTGAACGGGATTGAGGGCTGACCACCGAGCTTGCTCGCACAACGGGACTTTTGAGCTCCAAATCCATGGTCTACGGGCGGCAGGCGGTGAGCTTTGGGCGCCGCTCCTCTTCTTCCCCCTCCCCGCACCCTCTACTCCCTCCCCTCTTCGGGGCAGGGCCAGCACAGCAACGGCCGCGCGCGCGAAGTGGTGATGGCAGGCAGACGACGAGTTCAGCAGGGAGGTGCGCACGGTAGGAGTCGCGGCTAGATGGCGGTCTGGTGATGCCCCGGCAGTCGGAGGAGTCACTGGAGGGGAAAGCACAGTGGTGGGCGCGGGGCGGAACACTCCCGAGCGGGGCGGTTGGTCTTTGTTGACGGTTGTTAGCATGCCAATTTGTGAACAGCAAATGCTCGGATCAGTTGTAGCTCTTCCCTCAAAGTGCTCCCCCAAGGTTTATCAATCCGTGGAACAAGTGGATTTGCACGCTTAACTAGGTATTAATCTAAGTAACCGAAAGCACTTGGTGTATGAGATTGATCTAGCTAATCTAAGCAATCTAGATCAAAATAGGTAGAGAGAGAGTAAAGGTGTGCACAAGATAGATAAAATGTTCGTCCTAGGAATCTAGGATCACTTTGCAGATGCAATCGCCAAGAGTTAACAAAACAGATCTAAGTGTTATCATGAGTGGGTGCGAACCAAGCCCAGCACTTTTCCTCCCGCATACTAGTCACTACATAGGGGTACTCAAGAACACGGTAAGATGATAGTTCTAGGAAAGCAAAGATGCAACCCAAAGTAGCGTTGGCTAGCCATTCATGAAAGTATATCATCAAGATATGAAAGATAACATGTTGATCTCACAAAGAGGTTCGGAGATTACAAATCAAGATCTTCATACAACCCGAGGACAAACAGAGACTTTACCCCATGATCTTACCCATGTTGACCAATTTTAGGGTAAAGAATGCCATGTAGATCAACTGGACTGAAAACGACGACACACGAGGGCAGGAAAGACCCATGACGATCGGCCTGGGCACCTCTGAACCGATCGGCTCAGGGGGGTTTCGCCTCCCCTGGTGCTCCTCTTCGCGTGACCTCCTCTAGATCCAATCTTTTCTCCATTTTTCCTACTTGTGGCAGCGGTGGATGGTGATTTCGTGGTGATCTCCTCTCCCTCTTCGTTGTGTTGGCATCGTTGACTGATGTTGTGCCGCTAGCCCCCAAGCGACAAGTACTCAAAGAAGTGGCGGTGACTACTTCTAGCACCGTGGCTGCTCCTGTAGCCCTCGAGCCATAGGTGGAAATTGAAGCCGCGACAGTTCTGGAAGTTATGGCCGCCGACGCATCATTGGAGCCAGGTCTGGTCGGAGAAATTTATCTTGAAGAAATCCAACTGATTGATGATCCCTTGCTGAATATGGATGTGGTCGCTGGAATGATGGAGATGCACCGCCGTATCGGTAATTATGCAGAGGTATCTTCTTTCTGACTTGATTTGTTGATGGTTGCCTTGTAACTTGTAGTTGTGTACTAATACGAGTACCTATTGCGTGTGTCGCACGATGTCATCAAGCGCTCCCGCCGTAAATCCTAGATGCTTGGAGGATATGGGCACACAGTACTTTGTGCTGAGGCCCTTGAAAAAGAATTTGCTAAGGAGAAGGAGCACTGTTCTCGATTAATAATGAAGTATGACGGAGCTGCCGCTGAATACCGGAATCACGTTTTGCAACTTGAAGAAGAGAAAGACCGACTCAGCGGACACAACAAGTTCTTGAACCAATGGATTAAAGGTAATTGTTATTCTTGCTTCTTTCCGAATACTGATTCTGCTTGTGGTACTGACCCTCTACTGCCTTAATATGCAGAGCTTGAGAAGTCGAATAAAGAACTCCAGGAGAAAGCTACCGATTGGACCAATGTGTTTTATCGTGTGACTGACTAGCACAACAAACTTATCTTGCAAGTTGAGAAGTTGTAGCATAACCTGGAGAAGGAGAAGAAGATACGCGAGGATGGTGAGGCTGATCTTGTTACAGCCATGGAGACCATCAAAGATCGCGAGGCTAAGGCGAAAACTGCCACATTCATCCTGAATAAGATTTGTGAGGCCGCCCAACCGATTGCGGATATGATAGAGCCCCCAGCTAAAGGTGTAGAGCCTCGTCCGCTATCAGAGATACTCAAGGATGCGCCAGAGAAGATTGATGGCAATATTCAGAAGATGACGAAATTTATCTCCAAACAGGTCTTGAGCTTCGTGAAGTCTTTCTATCCCTGGGTAAATTTTCAACCCGTTGTTGAAGGGATGACGTCAGACTGCTCGAACTCTAATGTGCATTTTGAGAGTTCGGGGAGCTGTATGATAGTATGATACCCTCTGCCAAATTTGTGTACCGCCCGTACATTTTACTCTTTTCTATTTCTTCCCTCTCTCTTTTGCTTCGGAGGGATGCTTTGTACTGGTTTCTTTCCCCTTCTCAATGAAATAACATGCTCAGCGTGTTAAAAAAAAGAAGCTAGAGTTCTAGTTGTCCTGTTTCTGTATCACTTCGCACGTTACATGGTTACAGTGAACTGAACTTGAGAATTCTCAGTAGACGGCACAGATAAATGATAGTCCGAATTATATTTTTGTATTGGGAGACTTTGGTGATTTTCAAATTTAAACTATACTTCCTCCATTCCAAATTGCAGGTCATTTGACTTACAGAAATATGAAAACACACAGTACA
Source organism: Setaria italica (assembly GCF_000263155.2). Lineage (NCBI taxonomy): Eukaryota > Viridiplantae > Streptophyta > Magnoliopsida > Poales > Poaceae > Setaria > Setaria italica. The sequence goes on along the minus strand of NC_028454.1, from coordinate 6,079,360 downwards.
TTATAACATCCGCTGAAAAAAGCACGCTCGGTATCTAATCAAAAGCTATAAAAGCAAAAGATACCCCATTCCCTTTGACAACAGGCCTCATAGGTCACTGCTTTTTCATCTGCAAAGAGGAGAAATGCCGGTGAAAGAAAGCCGAAATCTTCAGTCTGGAGGAAATGTTCTTGGACAACGTTGACAGAGATTCCAAATGCTGGAAGCAGGGTTAGCCGCAGAGACAGGAGTACGTCAACGACCTCAAGCAAGGAACGCACACGTACCCCACCCGCCCTCGCGATCAATACCGCGAAGAAAAGAGCAAACGCCAGCAACACGATAAGATGCAGACCGAAAGAGCACGCAGAATCAGATGCCGGAAATGATTCAATGCCTCACGAAACCAGTTTTCCGGTCACCCCTGCCGATCGTCCGGTGAATCCCATCCGTAGTTATAAATGCGAGAGCTCGCCATTGCAAATCGCAACGCATCTGTGTAACCACTAACCAGCCAATATCACCGATCGTGCTCTCCATCATCTTCTGACAGGAGGGATTACGTCCATCGCCGGCGTTCAGGCAGCATGGCCGACGACCAGCAGCCGCCGGCGCAGCGGTACTGGTTCCCGTACTGGACCGCGCCCCCGCAGCCGCCGCCGCCTGCACCCGCTCCTCGGCCGGCGGTCCGCCCGCAGCTGTCGAGGCGGGACACTCGCCCGGCGCCGCCGCCGGCGTCGCCTCCCGTAACGCCATCCCCGTCGCGGCGGCAGCCGCACCCTCAGCCGGCAACGACGCCGCCATCCAGAGGCGCTGGTGCCGCCCCTTCTCTGCCGGCTCATCCACAGCCGACGCGGCTGTCGAGCAGGCCGTCCCCGTCGCCGGCCCGCGCGCCGCCGCTCTCGCCGATCAGAGAGCCCAACGCTAGAGCAGCAGCTCCAGCGCCGGCTCCTGTACCTGTTGCCAAGGAGCCCAAGCCAGCTGCCACTCCTCATCCTATTGCCCATGAAGTTCCTAAGCAAAAAGACATTATCATCCCGCAGGAGAAAATCATCCGTGAACCGCCTGCAGACTCCAAGACACACAGCAAGGCCGTAGAGAAAGAAAAAGGCAAGGAGGGAGAGAAGGAGAAGGGAAAAGATAAAGAGAAGGAGAAGGAGAAAGATAAAGAGACGAAGGAAAAGGAGAAGGAAAAAGAAAAAGAGAAGGACAAGAAGGAGAAGGAGCACAATGAGAAGGAAAAAGAGAAGGAGAAGAAGCACAAAGGCAAAGAGGTAGCCGGCGAGCACGGCAGCAAGCTACACAAGGAGCTCAAGGAGGGCGTCGCGGACATGGTGCACAAGCTCAGCGCCTCGGCACCGTCGTCCGGCGGCGGCCACGGGCGCCCTGCCTCGGCCGCGGCAGGGACGACCGTCATCACGCTGGCCGGCGAGAACAAGGGCGCGTCCATGAAAATAGACGGCGCCGCCGTGGCCGACGGCAAGGCGGACTCGGCGGCCGGGAAGGAGCGCCGCGGCCAGAAGCTCGACGGCAGCGTCGCTGGCGGGAAGGAGCAGGGCGGGAGCAGGGGGCTGACGGCGTTCGTGAACAGCAACGTGCAGGTGATCAACAACTCGCTGCTGCTGCAGAGCTCCTGCAACGGCGGCGACCCGGGGGTGCACCTCAAGCTGTACACCAAGGCCAAGAAGAAGGGGGACGGCGGCGACGAAGCCGGAGGCAAGAGTGGCTCTGCCTCTGCTGCTGCGCGAAAGAAATGATCTGAGCTTCCAGTTTGCCCATGGCTATCACTGATCAACTTGGGAAATCAACCATTGGCGTGCATTCAAACAGAGTGCTCGAGCCTGCTCAGTGCCCATCGTTATGTATGATGTATGCATGTACATGGATCTGAGTTCGTAATAACAAGTGCTGAATGGTGCGTAACTAGTACTAAGTAAGCAGATTTAAGTCAGAAAAGCCTAAGCAAAAGAACAATTATTTACAAATCGTGATTCGCAGGGTAAAGTTGGAATCAAATGTGAATCGAGCGATCACATCAATTTGCAGGTTCATCGACATGGAGCAATCGAATCAAATCAATAGTAATACTAATACAGTAGTGTCTTTCAGAAAAAATTATAAAGTGGATGCTGGGCACAATATGCAAGTGCTAACATTGGGCCCGCTATGGCTAACTACTGGGCTGGCCCGGCACGCTTTTTAGCCCATCATAGAATCTCTCGTCTCCTCCTCTCCCCCGTTCTCCTCCTAAAACCCTAACCCCACCCCCACCCCCAAAGCGCAGCTCAGCTCACTAGCCGGCGGCGGGGGCGATGAGGGCGATCACAGGCGCCGTCGTCTCCTCCAAGCCCTGCTCCCTCTCCAAGGCCTTCCGCATCCTCGACCTCTTCTACAACTCCGCCGCCTCCGACCTCCCCTCCGCCGACTGCGCCACTTACCTCAGCACCGCCACCGAGGCCACCAGGGAGCACGAGCTCTTCCGCCGCGGGCTCCGCGGTAATCAGCAGCAGGGCGCCGCCAATCTCCAGGCCCATGATTATGAGGGCGAGATAAAGCACCAAGACCGGGAGAGGAAAGGGGACATGGCTGTTCCAACCGGTGGTTCCCAGCGCGATTCCGCCGCGGAGGTGGAGCCAGATGTTGCCGCCGGTGAGAAGAAGAGCAAGAAGAAGAAGAATAAAGAGGATCGGCAGCAGGGCATAGCTGCTGCTGGCGTTGAATCGCACATTCCCTCTTCAGCAGGAATCGGCAGCGAGAAGAGGAAGAAGGAGAAACATTCACATAAGGAAATCATCGTCCATGTGAAGCAGGAGCCTGATTTAGTGGACGAAGAATTGTTGAGTGAGAAGAAGAGCAAGAAGAAAAAGGAGAAGGGTCGTGTAAAACTAGAAGATGAAGCGAGGGATGTGAATAAAGTGGGCGGAAAAATTGTCAACGATGGTGGGTTAGAACAAAATGTTGCTGGTGGGGAGAAGAAAAGGAAGAAAAAGAAGCATGAAGAGGAGGAAGTCAACTTCAAGGATGTGAAGCAGGAGGAGAAAATGGTCAGTGATGGTGGTCCGGACAGTGAGAAGAAGAGGAAAAAGAAGAGGGGGAGAGGTGACAATGACGATAATGCTCTGGAGCAAGTAGAGCATACAAAGAAGAAGCAACGGAAGTAATCCTAAGATTAGTTAGGGGAATCGTTACTGATTGGAGATGTACGGGAATTTTGTGAACTGGTGAGGTTGTTCTGCTGTTGTATTTTAGGCCTCCATTTGGTTGGTGAGGTTGGGCTCTTTTTGCCACTGTGCTAGACTCCACAGTTTTGTTATGTAACATCCGATTCATATGCCATGGCGATTCGATTCTAGCAATGATATTTCCATTTTTAATGTCACTTGAAATGCTCTCAATTTAGTGTTACAATGTGTTATGAGAAATGTTGATGGTATCTAAAGAAAACAGGATATGAGAATTCTAGATAATGTGCAAACTGAAACATTTCTTTATGTTTTTATTGACTGCTAATTTCAGATTTTGAAGCTGGAAGAATTATGCTGCTGGCTATATTTGTAGATACGGTAGTTGCAATTTGATGTAAATTTGCTCTCTTTTGAATTGACCATTTTGTGTTATGAGTATAAATTCTGAAAGTTTTAGTAGGAGCCTTACACAAATTCTGATCCATTCTTCCATTGCCTTACTGATTATTATGGTTGCATCTGAGGTGCTCTGTCCCTAGAGGCTTGTCAGATCTGTGTCATAGTTTCATTACAGTAAACAAAACATGCAGTTTTCTTGTGTGATTTCCTTGGCAGCAACGTCATGCTGACAGTTTTTGTGTCTCAAATGATTTATTTTTTAAGTATGAACTGATGTTCTTTAGGTTAGAAAATAAAATAATTTCACCTGTTAATCAACTTTAGAGTTTGTGTATTTGTAATGGTGCATGCTTTTTCGATTTGAAGTAGTGTCTACCAAGATTGTTGCTTATGCTCTTAACTGTATTATTAAATCATGGAGATTTTAGTGTGTTTTACTTGAAATGTACTTTTGGCTTCTCATTGCTGTATTAAATCATGGAGATTTTAACTGTATTAAACATTGATGATTTTGCATACTCTATTCTGCATTCATGTGATCTTATTTGTGTCAAAATGGAATGTCTGTGCAGCCTCCTCTTTGCCAATTTGTGTCATTTGGCAGAAGCTATTGTGGTCATATATATAAGGCTATCTGGATTGAGGCAAATGTAGCTTTCTTCCTTATTGAACATAGGCAATCTTGGCTCACTGTTATTGTCTTAACAGAAAATTACAATGGACAGAGTTTGACTGAACAGACTCCTTGCTGACAGGGAGTTTTCTATTTGTACGGTTTCTTCTTTTCTTACTTGGCAGGGTATAGTTTATACTGTTACTATTGTTTTGAGATAATCACCATGGTTCAGCGTACAGTTTTGCAGATGAAAATCAGGGATGAAGAAGAATCATTGGCATGTCAATGAATCCCTGTTGCGATGTTAATAGTCAGTTAAGAAGATGATTTGGAGGGACAATGGGAATGTAAACGTTTGGTGGGGGTTGTTGAAACTTATTAGTCATTTCTTTCTGAAGGATTCTTTTGGAGTAAGAAAATGGTTAGCTTGACATGATCGCACAACTTCACGACCTCTCCTAACCTGAGACCACAGCTAAAGAGCTCCTGTAGCATACATAATGTGGTCAAGCCCTCAAATTCAGAGCTGGAGTATGGAACCAAAGGAGGATATGGACATGGAGAAGAGCAGGGTCCTCGTCATTGGTGGCGCAGGCGACATTGGCAAGTATATAGTTGCTGCAAGTGTCCGCCTCGGCCACCCAACTGCCATCCTCATCAAGGAATTTGCACCATCTGACATAATTAAGGTGCAGCTCCTCAATAGTTGGGTTAATTCCGGTGCTTCTCTCCTCAAGGTACCAATAATCATCAATGCATCATCATCTCCAATGGGCTAGTATTAGATATACTTTGTTCCCCTGTTTGCTGAAAGTTGAGCACTTATTTTTTTTTAAAAAATAAGTCTTAACTCTTAACTACTCTGAATAATCTTAACCTCCGATGTGGTGTGCTGTCCCAACATGTCAATTCAAGATCCTTCAATTGCCAACTGGCAATGGAAATATTATTGGACAGACTCCTTCAGTGGATTTTAATAAACCAGATGCATCCTATACATTATTAGGGCATTAAGAGTTGCCCAATTCACTATCTGTCACAAGGATGCTCTGACATCATGCTCATTTTGAGAGTCATACCTTTCCCACATGTGTATGCTAGGGAGATCTGTTTGACCATGAGAGCCTGGTAAAGGCCATCAAGTGTGCCGATATTGTCATCTCGGCAGTGGGGCCTCATCAGGTTGCCGAGCAAACAAGGATCGTTGCTGCAATCAAGGAGGCAGGCAGTGTTAAGGTCAGTTTTAAACTTTTAATGGAGTTTCTTCCTTTATTTGTATTATATTGATCTCTGCAAACACTGAAGACTTTGTTGTACAGAGGTCTGTGCCATCTGAGTTTGGCTCCGATGTGGACCGACTCCACACGGTGGATCCAGCGGTGTCACTATGTGCTTTGAAAGCCAACCTCCGGCGGGTGATCGAGGCAGAGGGGATACTCACACCTATGTCAGCTGCAACAGCTTCGCAGAGACCTACCTCCCAAGCATCGGCGATGTCACGGCCATCGGTGCTGGCCCTCCTGCCAGCAAGATCACCATCCTAGGAGATGGTGATGCCAAAGGTAACTAAGAACCAATGAGTTGCGTACCGATGTATCCTTTTTCCCTATAGAATGAGCAGATATATCAATGCTGCCTGGATTGTTGATGCACACATGTTGATGCAGCTGTGTTTGTGTTCAAAGATGACATCGCCACCTACACAATGAGGGCGGTTGATGATGCGAGGACCCTGAACAAGATCCTGTACATGAGGCGGCCCACGAATGTGGTGTCCCACAATGAGCTCATTTCGATGTGGGAAAAGAAGGCCGGCAGGACCTTGCAGAAGGTGCATCTCCCAGAGGAGGAAATTCTGAAGTGGATCGAAGGTGCTGACTGCTCACATGGGGCATTTGAATTTGATTCACCCATCTCATCTGCACACCTTCTACCTGCCTGCGTGCCCTATGATGCACACATCAGTCTAGAGACTTCTTAATTTCTTATGATTGATGCCTGTTCTGTTCATGCAGAGGCTGTGTTTCCACTGAACATACTGCTGTCCCTCGCGCTCTCAATCTTCGTCAGGGGTGACCAGAGCAACTTCGACATCGATCCAGCGGTTGGTGTGGAGGCCACCTCCTGATGTCGTCTACACAACCGTTGATGATACCTCGGCCACCTTCCTTAATCAGTTACGAGATTGGTGCATTCGACCCTCCCACCATTCTTCACGTGTGGATGAATGTTGCTGTATGTATGCTACGCGCATCATTAGCCAGCGCAAGTCACTGTTCGTTTCTGTGATGGTAAGATGAGTCAGTGTCTTGCTGGCTGAACTGCTATTGTTAATGAAAGCGTGAATAAACTATGGTCTGCGTTGAGTTAGAACCTTGCCTTGTTCTTTTTGGCCAAACGAAACAAGTGACGTTATTGTTCCAGGCAAGGTTACGCGTTTGGCAGCGGGAATAAAATCTAGCTCGACCTGGCAAAGGCCGCGGGGCCGCTGGATGCCTTATCGTCGGATCGACGAATCCGTGACAAATCGAAGACCATGTTAGTCCACCACATATGTTGTTTGTCATACAAGCATGCAGAAAGCGAGTAAACATAACACGAGCAAAGAGCTTCTGCTCGTGCAATCAAATTCACCTTTTCAACTGAGTTTGAGTATGCATTAACAACACACAAGATTTGAACCAGAACTTAATACACAACACTCTTATATTAGTATCAGGCTATCAAGTATCGACTATTCAAATTCGATGCACCTCCCAGAGTTCCAAAAATAGACTACGAGTTGTTCTTGCGTAGGGTGTAAAAGGTAGATCCATCAACTGCCTCCATAGTTAATTGATTCAGCCGGAGCAGCATAAGCAAGCAGGCTCTTCCTTTGCGCCCTAGAGGGAACAAATGCAGAATGGAAACACCACAAAGATGTTAGCCACAACAGAAAATTCATCAAGAGCATGTGTCAATGGAGCAGCAATCTGACAAAAAGATTTTGTTCGGAGTGCTATAACATTTGATATCTTTCAAATCAATCGGCTAAGAAAAGTAACTGCACATACCCAACCCTATTGCTCCAACATCATCTTGATTCAACGAAACGCTTCCCTTGGCTTCGTCACTACCGAAGTATGAATTTAGTTTGGATATTCCCTCCTGCAATTCCTGATGCAATAGAAGGTGGAAAAAATCATCACAGTAAATTGCTTTGAGGTAGATGACTAGGAGTCTAGGATGACGAAGCTATCATATAGTAAATTGCTTTGAGGTACTAGGAATCTAGGATAACATAACTATCTTCATGGCTCATGAGTTACAAAACCACAGGTCCATTTCATGATCAAGAATGCAACGACAGAAAAATAAAATCAACAACTTGGAGGAAATAGGAAGTGAAGATGTTGCAGAGTATTTGTCTTCAATTGATTTTCTTAGAAGTAAAATAATATACTAATTTCAAGAATTATGTGCTGTGATTTTGCAACCATCGGTATCCACATAAAGGACTATGGGTAAAATTACAAAAGTTAAGTAGTTATAAAGAAATTCAGACCTCCCATGATGCTAGACTCTTCATGTAAGGAGGAAGTTGCTCATACTCCTCCTTTGATGCCCTTATCATTTCTTTGAAAGAATTACCTTCATGGAATCAACAGCGGAAAAAAAATTCAGAATGAGTAAGATTTGACCTGTCTTTAAAATGTCCAAGACATTCATGCTGATCACCTTGATTATCTCTTTTACTTTGGGGAGCTATAAGTTCAGCTTCCTTCATGATCTTTTTACCCTCATCAGCACTGAACAGTATAGAGCATTAAATAAATAAATTACATCATTATAAGATAAGATTAAAATAAGTAAAGAAATATTAGATGTAAACAAAGAACAGCAGGGAAACCTGAAAGCAGATAACTATAGATACTATACTAGATATATGAATGTAATTCTTTCTATTACCTTTCAGGATCTTTGTAAAGCTCCTTTAGGTTTTCACCATTATCCGTGACTGCAAAATCCCAAAAAAGTATCATTGTTCAAACCAAAAATTAGCATCTGACAGGAAATACTAATTCAAGCATAATGCAATTAACCAGCTGGGACAACCAAAATATTTCCTTGCATACCTTCAGAGGAAAGAGTGGCTAGACAAGCATCCGAAAACCCAAGACTCTTCAGTGACTCACCAAATCTAATTAGTAATTTAGTAGTAAAGAAATAACTCAAAACAACTCCTAGGGATGGAATCTAGCAGCTACTCCTTCAATTAGTTCGAATTTTTTTTATCATATGCAACACTTGAAACTATAGTTTTCCAAACAAATGAATGCGACACCCTGAAACTATAGTTTTCCAAACAAATGAAACCAAAGAGAAGGATACAGTGGGTCTTCGTCATCGCGGAACCGCCCCTTACTGGACCTCAGCAATGAACTGGACACACCGAAGCAGCCACTCGCAGGGTCCCCAAGCTTCCCGATATCACCATCTTGCACCTCCGTATCCACCTCAGGCTCCACCTCTGCGTGAGCGCACCAACATCGGTTCTCAACATCGCGAAACAAATAGTGCAGAGCTTGGGAAACGAAGTGAAGTCGATGGGATCAGCGCTGTTACTGGGTGGCTCGTAGCCGAAGGAGGCGAGGCGGGACTCGATGGCGTCGGCGTGGCGCGCGTAGACGTTGAGCGCCTCGCCGCAGTGGCCGAGGAGCTCCTCGAAGGAGACAGCACCGAAGGTCATGGAGTCGAGGTGCGCGAGGTCCTCGTTCGCCGCTTCCGTCAGCCGGTCCAGCTTCTGCAGGAACGCGGTCGTCGTCGACTCTGCGAGTCCCGCCGCCGTGAGTAGGAGCGCTGGATCCCCGGATACGGGTATGGGAAGGAGGGGAGGTGCGCGTGGTGGTTACCGAGGTGGATGGGGCGGCGGGAGACGACGTCGGCGAGCTCGCGGGAGGAGGAGTCGGCGTGGTCGAGCACCGACGAGAGGGACGCGCACAGAGACAAGATGGACCGCTCCATCTCCGCTCCCATTGCGTCTGAGGCGGCGAAGGGATGGGCTCGCCGGAGACGGGTTCGGATTTGGGGAATGGGGAATTTCTGTTTGCTTCGTTCAAATATTTCGGCGAGGGGGCGCGGGCAGAAACGCTGTTTCTGCACTGGGGCCCCCCGGGGGGGGGGGGGGGGGGGGTGGGTCTGGCCACGCAAAAAGTCAGTGGAGCCCTTGAACAAAATTGGGCTGAGGCTCGACCGATCTTGGGCTTAATCTGCTTCTCATGCCTTATGTTTTATGGGCTAAATGGTGCACGCCTAACTGTACTAACTGTGAATGACCACAACTTTTACGTTTAATTGTAAATCTAGCATCTTCGTGCCATTTCACTCGGCCTAGAAAGCACACATAGGCGGTGAAAATAGAAAAAAAGGAAAGTAAATCTCATATATGGATGCACAAATCAGCCGCCGATTGCCCCAACCTAGCTCAATACTAATAGGCAAACTACCCATGGTTACCAGAACTGGCACGCAGACCTAGCCCGGTGCAAGAGGGACACCTGTCGCCAGTTTGACAACTATCCAACACTCATACCCCCTTTAGCACGGCTTATCCCAAAACGGCTTCACCCGGCTTCTAGTTCATTTTAGTCCCGACTTACAAAACGGCTTCACGCTACAGTATCTCGATTTGCGTGAAATAGATGAAGCTAAAGCCGAAATAAGCCGTGCCAAAGAGGACCTCAGTTTGACACCGATATATGCTCGGTTTCTGTGTGCTGATAGACACAAGCGGAACATTATCCAATAGATAGATGCATCGACTGCCTAGATACACAACAACAACAACAATCACGCATCAAATGATATAGGACCAACACACCACACACTCTTTACATCTAATACTGAACGGCAAGACAGTTGGAATGATTGCTTACCCATCATGACAACTTGTCACTAGCCTTATTCCAAATGGATGCCCACAACCGATGTAAGAACAACAAGAAACTCGTGTTGGCCTGTCTACTTTGCATCACAAAGGCCTTGCAGACCCTGAACACATGCTAAAGCACGCGCATAATGACAAGTGGCCGGCCCTTGGCTGTGCATTACAGCTTTAACACTAATGCAAACCGATGGTCGGAGATCGCATGCATTGGCAATGCATACCTCACTAAAATCGCAAACCGAGGCAGGCAAACCGGAGGAGGATCACAGTAGGTACGCAACCAGAGAGCTTCGAGATGCTGGATACCTGTCGCCAGCAGACCTAGCCCGGTGCAAAAGGGACCGTATGGTACGCGAGGATAAGCGTCGCACAGATGGAAAGGGGAAAACGCCGATTGCCAGTAGAAACTGACATCACCGTAAAAGCAGGGAGTGGGAGAGAGGCTTCTGCTGCAAGTTCCTTGTTCACGCTGTCACGCACGCCTCCTGCCTATTTAAGCTGCCACAGTCCCCAGCTAATTGCACCACAATAACTCAGCCTCAATCTCTGTTTTGACAGATCGAGACTGAATGGCGGATCAAGGAGTGTTTGCACATGTATGGTTTACTACTCTTTTTTCAGTACTATATAGATTCATTTTGCTTTGTATAGTCGATTGGTTAGCTTATATATTGGTGATTCTGATCACTTAAGGAGCAAGGAACCACGGGAGACCAGCACCAACAACCACATGGGATAGGAGTTGGCGACGACCTTGAGTTGCCTCCGGGGTTCCGCTTCTACCCAAGCGATGAAGAGATCGTCACCTTCTACCTTAAGCCCAAGGTGGAGCAAAGGAGCTTCACCTGCATCGCCATCGGAGAGGTTGACCTTAAAAGGACCGAGCCATGTGAACTCCCTGGTATGCTTGCTTACACCTATACTTCTTATTTGGTCCATTGACACAAGCTTATGAGTTGCGAATTGAGTCCTTGAATTACATGGTATAGGCAAGGCGAAGACAGGAGAAAAGGAATGGTACTTCTTTTACGAGAAGGACCGTAAGTATCGGACGGGGTTGAGGATGAACCGTGCCACAGAGGGCGGTTATTGGAAGGCCACGGGCAAGGATAAGGAGATTTACAGGACCATGACAGGGGTACTCATTGGTATGAAGAAGACGCTCGTCTTCTACACAGGACGGGCTCCTAGGGGCCAAAAGACCACTTGGGTCATGCACGAGTATAGGCTCGAAGGCAACAACAAGTCCCCCCACCCTTCATCCAGCTCAACCTCCACCACCATGAAATCATCTTCAGCTTCCGAGGCGACGGTAGCACTAGCATACATGCATCAATACTACTTATTTTGCTTACCGTAACCTAATTTCTCCGCTGGTTTATATTTGAAATTTACACAGGATGAGTGGGTGGTTTGTCGTGTGTTCCGCAAGGCCACAGGGATAAAGAAGGCACCTACACCACCTCCATACAATCATGCTATTGTCGACAGTGGGATTGATCAACGCAGCATCCCCATGCCCCCACCGCTGCAACTTCCTATGCTACCGAACTTCACCATGGACCCGGTGGGGTCCTACTACTCCATTGCTGGTGTGAGCTCTTCGTCGTTGTCACCCGTGATTCCACCTATTACTGCAGGCACGGGCAACGACATGCTTCAGATGAACAGTGCTTTGTTTGGGAACATGATGGCTGTTCCGCCACCGATGCCCTTCTCCCACCAGTTGGGCATAGGAACAGCAAGTGCCAGCACCTTCATGGCTGCACCGCAGAGCGAGGCTTCATCGATCCTGTCTCAGAAAGATGTTGGGATGAGCCTTCACCAGACCAATGCCATGGATATATCGTCTATGGTGTCTGCAACCCTTGAGTCTATGGGCACCATGGACATGGATGGCTTTTGGAAGTACTAAAGAGGTGAAGAGATATGTGAAGACAATGGGTCACATAAATATGTTTGTCATATTGCAAAGCTTTCTTTTGACCTTAGAATATGGCTATGAATGTAACCAGGTGATAAGAGACCTTAAATGAATGAGTGGAAACTAAGAGTTGGAAAAGATCCGCCAAATTTTAAATCCACCTAGTTCTCCAGTGCCTCAAAAATTTTCATCACTCAAGCTTCTAGCTAATGCACTAACTCAAATTTCCAACTAGCCGTTAGTGTACAAAATCCAACAAGCAATAGTATCCCGCGCACCCCACCAAGAGCTTCCTATGGACTAAATAGGTTAAACCTGAACTTATTACTATGCATACGAATACTTCAAATCTAACATCTTGAGCACACTTATAGAGAATACATGCAGACAAACCTATCCTTTTGAGTACCTCCAAGAAACTAAACTGATAGATCATGACGAAGTCACCACGACACCTTACTGTCGACGATCATGTCTTCTAGTATTGAAAGAGAAAGAACAACCGTTAGTTTCTAATATAAATTCATAAAAATACGAGTAGTCATGTTTAATCGAAGAATTGGACTCATGTGAACATGTTCCACCACAAGGAACCTAACCAACCGAGTTGTTTGCAGGTACCTCATTCATTATTCACCACCATTTGAATATTGCATCGCATTAATGATCTCAATTAAAATCCAAGCAGAATATAAATTCAAGTACTATATGAGGCTCAAGTCGAATACTACCTGCATTCCCAATTATTCATACTTATCTGTTTCACCATTTTTATAATAATGCATCAACATCTACAACTTCAAATTTGTTTCATTAAATCCACAATGAAATATATCTTGATAGTGCACTTATTTAGTATTGTAAATGTCAATATATATATTTCTAAATGCAGTTAGAGAAATTTGACTTCATACAAGATTAAAACGACCTATGTTTCGAAACCAAATACTTCACCTACATATTCCAAATGGAAAAAAAGTCAATCTTTTAATGGAAGTTTATTAGGCCATTATCGATGGCTAATTTTATTTCACAACGGCAAAATGATGACGGCGAATTCCTGCACCAAATAAGCCCTCGCTTTGGCAAAGAAGACATTGGCGCAATCCAAACGTGCCCTAACTACCAATAAGTCTATGATCACACAAGCGCCTTAATTGCTGACCTGAACTTGGGCGTGTTTCTGTGTTCCACTTGGCCGGAAAGGATGCCAGTTAATTCCGGACGGCAGGGCACTATGGCAGTTTGCCAGTTTGGCGTCCAGGTCCACTAAAGGCTTTGTTTGTAAGCCCTAACATAAACGAAAATGACCAAAATTTAATTCTAGAATGCGCAATAGGATTGTGCAATCCAATAATGTATTCTCCCCCAGCTTTTGTTAGAGTATGGCACAAATATTCACCCAACGTGTCATTTGTGCTCACATGTAAGTAAGAGAAAAGAAAATGATCATAAGCTACAATCCATTTTGCCAAACAACTGCCAGCTTTTGAAGCCTCGACTTTCCACAATCTAAGATTTACAAACTGTTTTTCACAATCTCTAACCAGGTACTTGAAACTACTACTGTATCCGATCACACAAATAAGTATGTTTTGCTTAGCTTTCATCATGAATACTTAAAAATACCCCAAGTTTGATGCTACAAGATTCATCCTAAAATGCAATTTCATAACATATAAAACTTTCTGTTTACGATAACAAACTTTTACGCAAATCGATGATCAACCGCGCTATGCCAGTTTCCTAAACCGTTTTATATCGGTGACCGGAGTGGGTAGAATAGATAATTTCAAGTGGGGATATACAATAAAACAAAATTGCCGGCGCTCGCTGCATTGGCTTGCTCTGTTGCCCTTTGACCTCACGAGTGACGCTGCCTGGCCATTTGATCTCACGAGTGACTCTGCGAAGGCGATGTGCAAGCAATCAAGCATATTTCAAGTTCTATCCGACACAGTGAGAACTGAGGAAAAATATACAAGGCCAGTTTGTGACACTGCGTCGCAGCCGGGCGATCAGTGTCCAAAGCATGGATCGACATGGCTGCCGAGAAGAGCAGGATCCTGGTGGTCGGCGGCACGGGGTACCTGGGCCGGCACGTCGTCGCGGCGAGCGCGCGGCTGGGCCACCCGACCTTGGCGCTCGTCAGGGACACGGCGCCGTCCGACGCGGCCAAGGCGGCGCTGCTCAAGAGCTTCCAGGACGCCGGCGTCACGCTCCTCAAGGGCGACCTGGACGACCACGCCGGCCTGGTAAGCGCCGTCAAGCTCGCGGACGTGGTCATCTCCACGGTCGGAATCATGCAGATCCCCGACCAGACCAAGCTCGCCGCCGCCATCAAGGAGGCCGGCAACGTCAAGGTACACGCATCGACCCTGCCGGAAAATTCGCTAGATGAATGTTTGCTGCTCGTCTGACCGATCGGATCGTACACAGACGCAGAGGTTCTTCCCGTCGGAGTTCGGCCTGGACGCCGACCGCTCGGACGCGGTGGAGCCGACGAGGTCCCTCATCAACGCGAGCAAGGCGGCGATCCGCCGCGCCGTCGAGGCCGCGGGCGTCCCCACGTGCTGGCCGGCTAATTCTTCGGCTACGGGCTGCCCAGCATCGGGCAGGTCCTGTCCCAGTCACCCCCGGTCGACAAGGCCCTCGTCCTCGGCGACGGCGACACGGGGGTGGTGTTCGTGGACGAGGCGGACATCGCGGCATACACGGTGCTCGCCGCCAGCGACCCCCGCGCCGAGAACAGGACGCTGCACATCAGGCCGCCGGCCAACACGCTGTCGCACAACGAGCTCCTGGCGATGTGGGAGGGGAAGACCGGCAGGGCGTTCGAGCGGGTGCACGTCGCCGAGGACGCCGTGCTCAAGGAGAACCCAGGTAATAAGAAGCTTTCTTTCTAGAACAACATGGCTTCTCACTTCTCTGTGCTGAAATTTGAACTGATATGTGTTACTCCTATATGAGTGGTTGACGATTCGATCGGCCGCAGAGGCTTCGTTTCCGCTGAACTTCATACTGTCGATCGGGCACGCGACGCACATCCAGGGGGAGCAGAGCAAGCTGGAGGTCGATCCATCGTCAGGGGTGGACGCGAGCGAGCTCTACCCAGACGTGAAGTACACCACCGTCGATGACTATCGCAACAGGTTGCTCTGATTGAAATGGATGTGTACGGTCTTTGATATGGAGATGATCATGCGTTCAGGGTGCTGTCTGTGTGTGATCGAGGTACCTAGCTACTTTTGTGGACCTTTGGTGAGGAAACGTGCACATGTCACTTACAATTCAATTCTTCCCTTCGTACGAAAGCTTTATTGGGCTCAAGCGTGGAATAAATAGATGCTATATATTTTTTCGGAAACGCTACCGTCCGGGCGCCCGGACGTGTCGGATGTCGTTCCGCTCCCCTCCGCTTCCTATCCATTCCCACAGTTCTTTTTCTTCCCCATCCTCTTTTTTCTTCAACCTTCCACCCCGGTGTCCTCCTCCTCCACTCCGGCAGCCTTATCTCCCACCCGCGCCCCACGCCGGCGTCCTCCTTGCCCACCTCGACGGCGTCGCGCTCCCCCACCCGGCGGCCTCGTCCCCCACCCGCGCCCCACACCGGCGTCCTCCTCCCCACCTCAACGGCATCGCACTCTTCCACCCCGGCGGCCTCGTCCCCCACCCAGGCGGCGCCCCTCCTCCCCACTCCGGCGTCCTCAACCCACCGAGAGTGCCCAACGCCCTCGGATCCAGTGGCCCTCTCTCCGACCCCGGCGAGATCTGAGCAAGCCCCTGACCCTCCCCTGCCGGCGGCAGCCTCCTCAGATCCGGCAACATCTCCTCTCCTTCGGCCGACAACGGGCAGGCTGGTTGTCGTGGATCTAAGTGTTGCAATAGGTACCTCATGGTGTTGCAATGGTTATTTTTGGATGTTGCAACGGTGGCTTTTGATGTTTCATCTGTTTTGCAACAGTCTGATTTGTCAGCAATCGGGTGTTGCACCAACTTGTTCATGATGTTGCATATAGTTGTTTCCTTTGTTTTGATCTCTTCTTCTTTACGTTGTTGCAATGCTGTAAGAGATGCTTTTATTTTTATTGCAATGTGTCTGTTTTGAATATTGCATGAAGCGGTTTGTGATGTTTCATGCACATAAAGGTGTTGCAATCCTTGTTGTTGCAAGTGTTGAGTTTTGATGTTTCGATAGTTATTTTTTAATGTTGCGACGGAGCGTCCGATAAAAAAAATTATCGGACGTTCGGGCGCTAGCACTTCCCATATTTTTTTTTCAATTGCACTAGCTAGGACTCATGTCGAAATCGAGATTTATTTTCTCATATACGTACATACGTTGATATGTATACATCAAGCAATAGGTTAAAAAAGTCTCAAGGTAGTGTGCAAATGTGGATTATTCAGTTATCCCGTAAAAGGAGAATTGACATTTGTAACGCCAATTAGGATCAGTTTCCAGCCGATGGATCTACTCAACCTGAGAAGGCTGAGATGGAGTGCTTGTGCTTTGTTTTCTGGGGTTCACTATGTTGTTACACTCAAAAATTAAAGAAACCAGTAGTACATATTCCCTCCCTTTCAAATTGTAGGTCATTTTAAATTTTTTAGTTCATAGATATTTGTATGCATCTAGACATACACTATATTTAGGTATACAATTAGAAAAGCTAGAACGGCCTGCAATTTAGGACGGATGGAGTACTATTCTGCAATGCCACAAGTCACTGTCACTCTTGCCGTCTCACTGTCACTCTTGCCGTCTGAACTGTGGTTCCAAATGATCAAGTCACCATCTTGGCGTGTGTTTGGTTTTAGGATGAAATGGATTGGGTCCAACCCACTTTTTTGGGTTGGGTTCATCCTATATCTTGTTTGGTTTGGAGGGATGAGTCCGTTCCAGTTTTTTATTTGGTTGGAGGGGTTGAGAGGGATGGAAGATGTCCTCTTTAACACCGTTAGCATCGGTTACTAGCAGATCCCACCTGTCAGATGTGGATCCCATCTGTCATTCTCTATTTTTTTTCCAGCACCTTATCTTCTTCCTCTGGTTGGGCCAAGCAGTCAAGCACCCGAAGCCTCCCTACGCTCAAGCCTCTCCTCGCCGCTCGCCCATCGCTTAGCCCTGGCTAGCCTCTCCCCCTGCACCGTGCCGCCCACCACTCACCTACCCTCTCCCTGTCGCTCCGACCGCCGTCGCCCGTCTCCCAGCCCCAACTAGCGAGCGGAGTTCCCCTGGGCGGAACCCTCGGCCGGCCGGTGGCGAAGCTCCCTGGGGCGGCTGGCCACGGAGCTTCCCTAGGGCGGTCGGCAACGGAGCTCCCTGGGGCGGCCCTTCCTCCGCCGGCCGACGCTTCCATGCCACGGGGCCCGCACGGTCTTGCTCCACTGGATTCACCTCCACGCTGCGTCCGCACGGCAGCCCGCCGCACTTGGAGCCCATCCCCACGAATGGAGTCAGACGGCATGCGAGGGGAACAAAGTGGGTCGACGCGGTCCGCACGTTTTGGGCGGACGAGACGAACCCACATCTACAGGGAATATTCCCTACTAGGTTCGACCCAACCCACATGACTTTCCAACTAACACATGGGTCAAAGTAGGTCGAACCTATCCCAACCTACTTCGACCCTCAATCCAAACACATGCTTATTCTTGCCTGCTGAACTACTATTGATTTTACTGAAAGTGTGTGAGAAAACTAAGGTATTGTGATTGTCTATATACGCTGCAGCCAGTGAGTTGTTAGTTTAATAGATTCTAGTATGTTCGGGTGTTTGGTTCCCACCATGAACTAAAATTTGGACTAAAATGTGCACTTTAGTTGGACTAAACACCCAAACACTTGGACTAAAAGTAGGACTAAAACCCTTAGTCCTTTAGTCCACAAAACTGGACTAAAATGGACTAAAGAGTGTTAGGGACACCCCTACCCCTCATTTACTGCCCCCTCCCACCCGACTCCCTCCCGCCCGCCGCCTCCCTCCCACCTGGCCTCCCTCCCGCCCGTCGCCGTCGCCGTCACCGCCCGCTGCCCTCCCTCTTGTCACCTGTCACCGCCTGCCACCTCCCTCCCACCCGGCCTCCCTCTCGCCCGCTGCCGTCGCCACCCGCCACCCTCCCTCCCACCGCCTGTTGCCACCCGCCGCCCTCCCTTCCAGCGCAGCACCCCACAACAGCAGAGGAGGAGAGAGCGGACGCCATCGCCAGTCGCCACCGCCGCTGTCGCCCCTGAATAGATTAGGTGCAGATAATGGTGGGGCCCGACCGTGACGGGTCGAGGAGCGCGCCACCACCGGTGGCGACCCCAGCCGCTGCTGATTGCTGTGCTCGCCTGCCATCATCGGTGGTCGTGGTAGCTCACCGGGGGCCGGATTGATTGGGGGACGATGCTGCCGGCCACGGGGATGGAGGAGGAGGCGCCCGCAGATCCAGCGACGGCCCACGTCTCCGGCTCCGGCCGCTTCTAAATCGAACGCTTTGGGTTGGTTTCGTGCCAGGAAGGAGTAGGCGTAGGGGTACCAAGGAGTAGGGAAGAAGGGTAAAAGGATCTTTGTTTAACAGCATTTATGGACTTCAGTCCATTTTAGTCCATGGAACCGAATAAGGGTGTGACTAAAATTTAGTTCATGGATTAAACTTTAGTCCATGGACTAGAGGAGGGCCTAACTAACTGATGCTCCCATAAGTTAAAAGCTAAAACCTTCAACTCATCCAACTCCTTTGACCAAACAAAATACTGAACCCCTTGGTCGGAATTATTAGCTGACCTTTTGGACAGTCAAATTGACGGGCATCTTGTTATGTCCTGCTGTCGTAAACATCAACTAATCACCCATGACTTCATGAGCAGAAAACGACCTTCGCCTCTACAAGACTAGCGTCTAGCGGTCCAGGCGCACTAGAAAAACGACAAGTACAGAAAAATGTAGGCGTCAATAAAAAAAAATCGCAGGCATTCGCCCTGGGCCTGCACTGGCGTGCTCTGTCTGTCGCCATCTGATCTCACGAAGCCACGAGTGACGCAGAGCAAGACTGCCACAAGTGAGGTGACCAGTCTCGCACTCTCGCTCCTGCAATCTTCTTCCTCCACGGCTCCACCTCGCCAGACCACGACTGCCATTAACCAATCGAGGCATCCAGTTCACGAGCCAGGATGGCGTCGGAGAAGAGCAAGATCCTGGTGGTCGGCGCCACGGGGTACCTGGGCAGGCACGTCGTCGCGGCGAGCGCGCGGCTGGGCCACCCGACCTTGGCGCTCGTCAGGGACACGGCGCCCTCCGACGCGGCCAAGACGGCGCTGCTCAAGAGCTTCCAGGACGCCGGCGTCACGCTCCTCAAGGGCGACCTGGGCGACCACGCCAGCTTGGTGAGCGCCGTCAAGGCCGCGGATGTGGTCATCTCCACGGTCGGGGTGCGGCAGATCGCCGACCAGACCAGGCTCATCGACGCCATCAAGGAGACCGGCAACGTCAAGGTACGTCGATTGGAAAATTCGCTAGCGGTGTGTTCTTGCGGACGTATTCAGGGTTTAAAATTTCACACTTTTTTTTGGGTATTGGATGGAAGATATCATTCATCCCTCGGAAAATACGAAAATTCCCCAAAATTTCATATGATTCGGCGAAATTCAGTGTTTTCGACGGTGATAAAGAGAAATCAACCACACTAACTTCTAGCAACATCTTAGTTTGTTGTTAGTCTGATCGATGGATGCTTCATACACACGGCTATGTGTACACTACATATGCAGAGGTTCTTCCCATCGGAGTTCGGCCTGGACGCCGACCGCTCGGGCGCCGTGGAGCCGATCAGGTCCCTGATCATCAACCCCAAGGCGGCGGTCCGCCGCGCCGTCGAGGCCGCCGGCGTCCCCTACACGTACGCGTGGACGGGCTACTTCTTCGGCTACGGGCTGCCCGGCATCGGGCAGGTCCTGTCCCAGTCACCACCCGTCGAAGAGCCCGCCGTCGTCCTCGGAGACGGCGGCAGCAAGGTGTCCTACGTCGACGAGGTGGACATCGGGACGTACACGGTGATGGCCGCCGACGACCCGCGCGCCGAGAACAGGACGCTGTACATCAGGCCGCCGGCCAACACGCTGTCGCACAACGAGCTCCTGGCGGTCTGGGAGAGGAAGACCGGCAGGGCGTTCGAGCGGGTGCATCTCGACGAGGACGCCGTGCTCAAGCAGATCCAAGGTCAGACACCTTGCTTGCCACCTGACCGGATTCCTCCGGCTATAGACTAGTTTTTTGTATGTATATAACTGTGGAAGATGAACTGTTATATGATATGAATGGGGTTATGAATTCTGCAGAAGATCCGATCCCGCTGAACAGCATCCTACTGTCAATCGGGCACGCGGTGCACATCAAGGGGGAACACGAGTTCGAGATCGACCCATCGTCAGGGGTGGACGCAAGCGAGCTGTACCCCGACGTCAAGTACACCCCGGTCGACGAGTACCTCAACAGGTTGCTCTGAGTCGTTTGATACGCGCTTTCGCAGGTCTTGACCGAGAGTGCGCAGGGATCAACTGATCATGCGTCAGTAGTCACCGGTTACGCTCATGTATGCTGTGCTGTGACTGTGAGTTGTATATATATGTACACGGATGAACAGATGCGATGCCTCTGTCAATTGAGAGGCTCTACGAAGTCATCTCAAGAGCTTAGCAACTCGCTCTGAACCAACATAGGGTGATAATAACGAGGAAAAATGAGTTATTCTCTTTTATTTTAACTAGCAGAAATGCCCGTGCGTTGCTACGGGTCATTACTTACTCTCACGTTATTATACGTTTGTTCATAATATGTTAGCTTCGCTTTATAATATGTGGTAGACAACTATGACAAGATATTGATAGCCTACGATTTTAATTATGAATACAGTCAAGAAAAACGATGAACCACTTTCCTAAACAGATAATTGAGTTTGCCAAAAGTTTTGTAATCTGCATCGTGTTTACGTTCCAAGTTCTCACAGCTGTCGTTGCATGTGCCACACCAACTTCAATTCAGCAAGACCAATAAAGGCCAGTCCTGCAATAGAATAATTTTTTAGTCTGTTAGTGATGTTTTAGTATCCAAGTGGTTGATTTGAAGTGGTTCATGCAACAATCTAAATAAGTATTACTGTAGAGTTCATAGCTAGATGTGTACACATAGGGAAACGGGACTAAATAAATTCATAAAAAAGTAAAACTTGGTAAAAAAAAATGCTGCCTCCAATCAACTATTTTCTTTTGAAATCAAGAATAGAATGATATTGTGTTCACCACACCAGCAACAAGAGAAATAAAATTTTTTGTTCCTTTCATGTTGTATATACTATATAGTAGTTGAAAAGTATTATCGGGTTATCTTTGTCTGACACTTGGAAACATTCATGTTGTGTATTAAAACAAGAACTCTTAATCAGATCCTAAATCATTCTCTTATCATAACATATGTTATGATAATTGTAGATAATTAGTGGTAATGGGCACTATTTCCACGGGCAAAGAGATCAAATATAAGATTTTTTTTTGCAGAAGTGACAATTGATGGCACAGTAGGCCCAGAAGACACAAAACCTGATATAACCTCTAAAGAAACTGTAGTGACTCCATAGCCCTCCAGATTGAGATGAGCTAACTTGTGTAGACCTGAATTGAATGAGCCAACAATAAAACACATGGAGTAACTTGAAATGAAACCTCATTTTACTGAAACTAAAAGCAATGAGTTAGTAAAACAAGTAAATAGACCTAAGAAAGCATGTGACTTTAATACTGAAACCCAACGAAAGCAATGAAACCCACCAAAAGCATAGTGCAAACCTGATTGAAATGCTGCCGTCGCTGTTCACCTGAGAGAAGAAACTGTTGGAGGTATGCCCTAGAGGCAATCATAGAGATGATGATATTCCATTTGTATCCATGATTTGTATGTTGTGTTTATTGAATATCCATTGAAGGCTACTTGAATTGATTTGCAATTATGTGAATTGTATGTGAAACTCTCTACTTGTATGGTTATTCTAAAGTTGTCCCTAGTCGGAGTTCATGTGAGGACACACATGAATATTAGACTAGCACATGTATTAGTTGATGACTATGTTTCACAAGTCATGGACATGGAGATGTTGAACTAATAATGTGGACACATGTGGAGACATGTGCTAGGACTGACCCAACACGAGAAGTAGTTCTCTCTTTAAACAACATATACGCTTTGTCCTTAGACCTGAGACTGTCGCATGTATTCTAGATGTGGATCGACCTACTTAGGGGCTATCAAACGCTACGCCGTAACAGGGTAGTTATAAAGGTAGCTTTCGGGTTTGTCAAGAAGCATGCTATGAGACATGGTCAGTCAAGATGGGATTTGCCCCTCTCTGATTCAGAGTGATATCTCTGGGCCCCTCGAGTGATCGGATCCGAAAATGCATGGCCATGCTACGTACGGTTAAGAGTTAACCTACAAAGGGATTCCGAATCACAGGATCGAGAAAGAGCGGTCGGCTTGAAGCTAGACCAAATATCGTGAGGCAAAGGGAATAGCATGTATATTATGTTGTGATGGTTCGTCTGATATGATCTTCGTGTGCGTATAGCAGTTGGCACGTCTTGCTAGAGGCTGCTACCGACTATTGGGCCGAGTAGGAGTACTCGGGCCATGTCTATACGTATCCGAACCCATAGGGTCACACACTTAAGGGGCTGGAAGCCCAATTCGGATCTGATCCGAGTTGGATTAGGTTTTAGGAGTACTAATGGTCCTCGGATCCAGAGGCCCATCAGGAACCTCTATAAATAGAGGGGTGGGGGCGCCCTAGGGTTTACACCTTTTTGGGGAAACACACCTGCCGCGCCTCCCACGCCCTCGCCTGTTGCAACTCGCGGATCTAGCAGTCCGGCTTGCGACGCTTCCTCCCTGCACGTGTGGATACCTTGGAGGTGTTGCGCCTGCAGCACTTGGACGAGCCATCGACGAGCCGCCGCCGAGCCACGACGAGCCGACGACGAGCCGCGGCACCGGAGGCGATCTTGCTGCACGTGGACGATCTGCTGAGGAGCTGCTGGACGTGATCGACTACGTACGACTACGTTGATCGACTACGTACGACTACGTGATCGTCTTCACTGCATCGACGCATATCTACATCTTCCGCACCAGTAGTGCGTCGAGTGGTAATCCCGTGATCCTTATACGGCAGTTATTCCTGGTTTTACGTGGTAGAAATTTTGATTTGCGCTAGAGTAGCCTACCTCGTATCCCTACAGAAACAGAGGCTTGTTGCTGCTGCGTGCCTGCACTTCACCAAAACAATACATGTGCCCAAGAGCAAAAAACGGCAGGTGCTGATGCTCCTCCTGTCACTGCACCATATTACCTATTGAACAGAGAAATAGAGCTCTAGCAAAACCAAGCCGAGCTGCAGCTATTGCCAAGTGAAAGAAACAACACTAAAAGCTGGGGCAATGCTGATGGCCTACGTTCAGAAGTGAAGCTTCAAGAGCTTTCGAGCAAAGGCACAGAGCAGAGCTGCCAGATCAAGCTCCAAGAGCAGAAGCCAGAAATGTAAACAGCGGAAAACGAGAAATTCGATGAGGGAGCTTTTGCTGACAGAAAAATATGTGGCACCGGAACTGAGGTCCAATGCCTCCATCTGCGTGAGCTTCGCGAAGGATGGCGGCAGGTCGCCGTCGAGACCGTTGTTGAAGAGCACCAGAAATCTGAGGTTGGACAAATCACCAATGCAGTCAGGAAGCGCGCCGGTGAGGTTGTTGTTCACCGCGCCGAACGCCCACATCGCCGAGCAGTTGCAGAGGCGGCCGAGGATGCCGCCGTGGAGCGTGTTGTTGCCGAGGTCCAGTAGCTGTAGGCTCGTCAGGTCGCTGAGCTCCGGCGGGATGCCGCTGGTGAAGTTGTTGTCGTACAGTACGAGCTGCTCGAGCTCGCCGAGGCGGCCGAGCTGCGGTGGCACGGCGCCGCTGAAGTGGTTCGATGTCAGGTCGAGGACCTGCAGCGTCGAGAGGTTGCCGAGGAACGGCGTGAGCATGCCCCGGAGCCCGGTCTCCAGGAGCTGGATGGATGTGACGTGGCCGGCGCCGTCGCAGGCCATGCCGGTCCAGTTGCAGTGCGCCGGAAGGCGACACCGTCACCGCCTGCCCGCACCAGTATATGTTCCGATTCCGTCTCGATGCAGCCTCTATTTCTCGATTTTGTCTCCAAGCGCGCGGCGGGCCGAATCGGCGGGTGAGGCAACCGGGAGCGAACTGCGGCCGCCGCGGAGCGGGGATCAGGAAATACCGCCGAGATCGAGCGAGAACACGAACTGGAGGGACCCCATGGGCCTCCACCCTGCGCCACCGCAAGCCCCCGCCCCCGCCGCCGTCCCCTTCGCCGGCCCTCCCGACGCCACCGCCGCCGCTCCACGCCTCCATCGTCGAGGTCGCCGAGGAGGACCGCACCGCCGACCTCCCCGAGGAGCTCCCTCGTCTGGCCCCAGATCCGTCGCCGCCTCCAGCGCCTCCTTCGCCGAGGTGAGGAGGAGAGAGGACCTCCCTTCACACTCTCCCTCCTCCCATTCTTCACGGCCGCGGCCGAGCCCAGGACGCCGGCCGCCGCACCACCGACGCTGCCGGTCGCCCGCGCCCAATCTCCCTCCGCCTCTCTGTTGTGAAGAAAGGAGAAGTGTTTTTCCCGTTAACCCCCTCACTTCCCTTCTTTTTCCACCAGAGCTCCCCTCTTTTCAACATTTAGACTGCGGGTTGATTAATAAAAAGTCAAGGGACTTTTTTGCAAAATAACCACGACGGACGAAAATTGCTGGCCGAGACGTTCCTTACTTTAATAATAGGTATAGATATAGAATAGTTCATCAACCCGTGCTCCCGCACGTGCTAATGTTTTTAGAAGCTATTTTATTTGAAAATTATTTAGAAATTAAACTGTTAGCTAATAATCAAAATTGTTTACCTACTACTCTCTTATTTTTCCAATACTTCAACATAATACTTATATACCTATCTTTGTTCAGTCGTGATTGATTTTTAATTATGAATTACTCTATACACTTTTTCATCCGTATTCATACTTTTTCCTTTTTGTATCACACCTCCAATCCTCCATACATTATGTTTAGCATACAAATCAATGTTTTTCATCGATTTTGCATGTATATGCATAAATGGTCTAAATGGTGGCACTCATCATATGTATATAATTTAACTTAGTATTTTTATATTAACAGTGACATAAGTAATTTAGAATCATATATTTGTTTATTTTTTGACATTTCTGTATGATGCACATGAACATACTTAGATTAAGATTTAGATGTTTACTTTAGGTTATTTTTAATAACGACATACGTTGGTGACATAGATAAAAATTTTAGAATGGCATTTTAAGTTATGTTTTATAATGATGTATATTAGTAAATTGGATGAAGATTATGAGGTTACTTTAGATTATGTTTTATAATAGCTAAGCTCGATAATTTAGATATAGGTTTAGAGCTCATTTTTTGAATATTTTCACAATGACAGTGGTGGGTAACTTTTAAAAAAATATAATAGATCAATAGCTATGATTATTAGAGTTTACAAGATTGGCATTTGATGTTTTTAATTTTTATGAGAATTTCTCTCTTTTTTCTAGCTTGTCTCGTGGGAACTAATGCGGAGTCTCCAATAGAAAAAGAAATGAGACTACATTGCTACAAAACTATTACCATAGGCTACCTCTCGTTTGTTAAATATTCGAAGACAATACTTATGTAGATATATACTTAATATCTTCGTCCAATTGTGATAGAGTTTAGTTAGTAATTACTCTATAATATTTTCATCCATATTTATAATCTTTAATTTTTCACTTTTGGATCGCAGGTATGCACTTGAATTTTTTTAATGAACCCTAAGTTTGAGATACAATTTTAGCATAGAAATCTATATTCCCATCACTTTATATCCTTATAAATAGTGACACACATCATGCATATAGACCTTAATTATTATATCGTATACCAATAGTGCAAGATATAGACGATTTAGAATTATATATTCCTGTATATTTTTAATTAAGCTTATTTGATTCAAACGTAGGGTTATCATGTTATTTTTAATAATGGCATGTGTGGATAATATAGATGCAAATTTAACGGGTTACTTTAAGTTTTTAAGTAATAGTGTTGGGCAATTCGGTTGCAAATTAGGGGGTTATTTTAAATATTGTTTATAATGGCATAAGTGAGTAATTTTGATGAAGATTAGGGGGTTACTTTAGTTTATTTTATATAATGGTAGAGGTGGGTAATTTATATATAGATTTAGAGGGTTACTTTAGGCTATTTTCATAATGGCATATGTGGGTAATTTTTTAGAAAATATAATAGATCCAATGGCTATGATTATTTGAATCTATCGATCGATGGTCGGATGTTTTGCTTTTTTGTGAGAATTTCTAGGATTTCTTTCTTTTTCTAGAGTGTCCACCTAGAAATCCTAGGTGGCTTCACCTGAAGGCTTCAAAAGGAGCCTCCAATTAGTAATAGTAAGATAGGAGGTTTAACATTTGCAACATTGCAAAATAATATCTAACCTAGTGGTTAGATAAGTACCTGAGTAGCATATCCAGTAGGTCGAGATTTAATTTCCCCTTGAGCAAATTAAATAGGTCTAAAATAAAAAATATTATATAAAAAATAGTGGTAAAAAAACATTTGCAACATTGATAAAGTAATTTGCTTTGTTTGCTTTATGTCTTTTCTTGTTCACTTTGCTGCGCTACACTCCTAAAAGAACCCCTCATTGATCCCAGCCATAATGACGAAAATTGGGATATTTGCTTATACTTAAATAGAAGGATTAACATTTGCAACACCGATTAGGTTCGCATTTCAATCATGAATCTACTCCCATACGAGAGTTGCATGTGCTTCATCCCAAAGTATTTTTGTTGACGCAAATTTAGGGTCAACACACAAAAGTACTAGCATGCGGGTCTCGAATAGACCGAACGGCAGTATGCCACCTAGACCGGTCAAACCGGTCCAGCAATCCGGTTAGACCGGTTTCCTAGGGTTTAGACTGATTCGATTGTTCGAGAGAATAACTACCACGCTTACATGATGGAGGACGGCTAGGTTTACAAGCAAATCAGCAAAGGGATAACCAACACACTTACGTGGCGAAGAACGGCTAATTTATGAGCAAACTAGCAAAGATCATCGAAACTCTCGCCTGGGAGGAACCCCGTCAGGGCGTGGATGTCGTCGGCGTGCCCTAGGTCGACCAGCAAGTCTAGAACACCATCTCTGGTCGTGGAGATCAGTGGACGAACAACATGGAGGTTGGAAGAGGATTAGGGTTTAGAAGATAAAAGTAAATAGTAGATTGATTCGATTGGGTTGTCCTCAATCAGCCGTGGTCCTTTATATTTATAGGGTGGGGAGGTCTTGCCCTAGTAGGTGTTGAAGGTTACATAAATCCCGTCTCAAAATACAACTTATAACTTGGATTAAGCTGGCCAAACCGGTTAGATCGCCCATCCAAACCAATCTGACTGGTCTGCACAGGGTTGAATCTTGCTAGAGCCGTAACTCTCCCATCTGGACTCCAAATTGGATATTCTACATATGCAGTTCAATCACCTCGACAAGATCTACACAATGGTGAAGTCCAATCAGATATATGACAATGTTTCTAAAACCAGTCTCACCGGTTTTTGCCTAGATTCAGATAGCAAACTCCTATGATGCCCAGATTCTTGAAATACTAATTCAAAGTCTTTCTCACACCTGTAAGCTATTGTGGATGCATAAAGCGGCCAAATTGCTATAATGTCAATTGATCTTTGCAATATCTCTCAAATTGAGAATGAAGAAAGATAAAATGATTCAATATGGCATCCATAAGTTATTTTGACCATAAATAAAATAAGGTGAGTAATCAGCCCAAAAGGTGAACATGACACAATTACCTTTGAATTGATGATGGCCAGATTGCTCTTGAACCCCTCTTGTTTATTTTCGACTTGTCTTTCAATGTATCTTGGATTATGCAAATAGCTAACAACAAACTTTCTCCATCAGCTACTAACCTTGGCTTCACCAAGTTCTGAAACTTCAACAGCCAAAGTAGTAGCCATACCAGTCAAACCGGTTTGGGATTCTGGTCAAACCGGTCTGTCCAGGATGTGCCCCTGGCATTGCTAAACATCGGTCTTTTCTTATGAAAATGTCTTTTTGGACGCTGTGACCTGATGTTCATTGTTCCAGAGTGCTAATCCTAAATTTTTATGCCTAGATACATGACTTATTATAAAGTTGAGATGATCCTCTAGATATATATCAAGAAAAACATCTAGTGGCTCATTTAAACATAAATACCTGCTGCACCTCCAGCAACAAGTCATTAGATATTTTTGCATGCTTTCCACCCATGGATTCCAAAATCTCTAGCCTGAATAGAAAAATTTCATATTCGGGTTGATTATTGATGCTAAACACTCCAACCAGCTAAAGGTCTCAAAACAACACAATTTGGTGAAATAAATATAGCACCAATGTTTTAAAAACACTTTGCAAGCCGATTTAAAAAATACAAACTCGATGATGATAAATTACTCCTTTTGCTAATATCTTACCCCCCGAGCATTTAAGCCATCAACAAAGTCATAAATGATCTCTCATCGAGAGGCTATCACTTTAGGATAATGACCAAAGGTATTCATCGGCCGTATGTGTTGCCAAGGACGATAATAAAATATCATCCATAATGAATTAATCCATAAGAGTATGCGCAACCGAAATAAAAGTGTAGAGAGATATATAAATTCAGGAATTTAAACCATCTCTAGGAACTAAATATTTTGGCTTTTGAAAATTAATGGCAAGATTTATTGCAATTTAATCAATATGCATAGCAACTTGGTGATAACCCTCTATGATATAAAGACCCATATGACCAAGGATCAAAATAAGAGTGTGAGGGATGACGAATCATATCCAAGGATGAATTCCAAGACATAGGCATATATGACATTTGTAAAGCAAGTGGATGAGGTAATGACCAATAATTTTAATGATTTGGTGCAAACCTCATTTTTGGAGATCGTCTTTCGTATCTTTTCTTCTTCTTCAATTGTTCTGCACCTTTTGCTTGAGCATCATCCTTGTTTTGAATCTGAATGCTTCTTTTAGGAGCCCATGCCATATTCCTTTTTCTCAGCTCTTGAGCACTAAGCTTCTGTAACTTCTTCTTCTTC
The DNA here is from genome assembly GCF_000263155.2 of Setaria italica. NCBI lineage: Eukaryota > Viridiplantae > Streptophyta > Magnoliopsida > Poales > Poaceae > Setaria > Setaria italica. The sequence goes on along the minus strand of NC_028454.1, from coordinate 6,050,067 downwards.
TGCCAATTTGATAAACTAAGTGGATGGCTTGGCTTTGCTTTAGCTTTGGACAGCAGCGATTTTCCCTTGATTTTTGGATTTGTCAACTCCTTTTGTTCAGATTTGGCACTTTGAGGATCAACGGCTGATATTTCCTTTCCTTTGCCATTAGTAACCGAAGTGCTTAACAGATTAATCGGCTTTTCACTAATTGAATTCAGATATGAACTCTTATCTTTGCGACCATCTCTTTTCACTCGATAAACTTGCTTGACAACCCTTTTCTTCTTTTGAACACTAGACCGATCCTTTGTCTCAAGATAATCATTTTCAACATATGGTTGCCTTGCACATGATGGTTCTCTTGGAGCTACATACTCTACATGATATGGTCTAAAATATGAAGGAGTATGTGCCCATGGATCATTTCACCCCATGATGAGTAAGGATGAAAACTAGTGGGATGTGGAGCATATGAAACTAGCATTGATGGCCCAAAAGGAGGATATGATGCCATTGAATAAAAAATTTTCCTTTGCCAATTCCAATTCTCAGAATTAAGTTTAGGAGATAATCCTGATGGTTTAACATCACTTGACCGATTAGCACGCTTGGCCTCATTACCTTTTTGATATTTAGCCAGAAGTTCATCAAATGTGAGCTTCGGGTTTTTACCATTGTGCTTAACATGGTCTTTACCTCCATTCAGCACAGGATGTTCAGATTTTTGACATCTCTAGATCCTTCAGACTAGAACTGGTCGGACCGGTTTGGGACACTGGTCTGACTTGATTGGCCGAACTGGTCAGACCTGTTTGCCAAATCGGTCTGACTTGTTCGCTTAGCACAACAGGAGCAATGGTTCTTGATTTGATGGAGAAAAATCCGTTTGTGCCCCCCCCCAAGTAACTTCTAGGATTTTGATAGGCTCATCGTCCGCGATAATTGCTTGAACTTGCAAGTCATGGACGATGTCCTTCTCATCACTTGGGAGCTTCAAATCTTCCTCTTTGGCAATTAAGTTTGGATCTTTAGATGAATCGGTTGACTCTAACCAATTTAATGAGCTTTTGCAATCAAGACCAATTATAGTCAACGTGGTGAAGGCTTTAAGGCCAAGCAAGCAAATGTTCCAGATTTCTCACCGATCCATTCAGCTATACCTCTCCTTGTGCTTCTCATACCCGATGCTTTAGAGCTTATCACTATGTTAGCATAGGATTTCACAATGACTCTTAGTTTTGATCTTTTGCTTTTAAATCTAGAATAACCATAAGCAAACCATGTAGAGAAATACTTTGGAAATGACGATGGAGAAAATTTAAATGCCAAAGTATTACTATGATCAGCCTTTCTAACTTTCACAATGCATTGGCTAAGACAATCTGAAGGCATACTACTACTAGCTAGCAAGTAAATTACTATCCTTAATCCTTAATCGATCTCTTGGAATTATTTGTGATAGAATCACTAATAGATGAATTAAGGAATTACTTGCAAAGCATACCTTGTCAAATATATTGGAGAGACGAGGAACCTTGATGTGGATAATATTGTACTTCTCTTGATAGCAGCCCACAGCTACATGCTGCATGGACCGGTCAGATCGGCTTATCATACCGGTAGGGTCGGTGCTCCCAGGTGTTGACGGTAGTTAGCATGCTAAATTGTAGTTTTTCCCTTAGAGATTCCCCCAAGGTTTATCAATCCACGGAAAAAGGGATTTGCACGCTTAACTAAGCACTAATCGATGTAATCGAAAGCTCTTTATATAGAATATGATTATGCTAACAAAAGAACTAAGCAATCTAGATTAAGATGGAGAGAGTAAAGGTTGTGAACAAGATAGATTAAATGCTTGTCCTAGGGATCTAGGATCACTTGTAGATGCAATCGTCATGCATGAACGAATTAGATCTAGGTGTTATCGTGAGTGGTTGTGAGCCATGCCTAAAACTTTCTCACCCGCAATACTATCACTACACCGGAATACTCAACTATCGGAACATAAGAACACATCAAGATGATTATTCTAGGTAAGAAAATAAGCAACCCAAAGTAGGGCTGGCTAGCCTTTACATGAAAGAGCATTATCAAGATTGATTGATAACAAAATAGGTCTTAACCAAAGGTTCGGCGATTACGAATCAAGATCTCCATACAACCCCGAGGACAAACAGAGGTATTACCCCATGATCTTACACATGTTGACAAATTTTGGGGTAAAGGATGCCCTGTAGATCAACCTGTCCGAAGATGACGATGAACGGGGGAAGGGAAGACCCAGACCGATCGACCTAGCCACCTCTGAGCCGATCGGCTAAGGGGGTTTCCTCCTCCCCTGGTGCTCCTCTTCGCGTGGCCTCCTCTGAATTCAATCTTCTCTCCGTTTTTCCTACTTGTGGTGGCGGTGGATGGTGTTTATGTGGTGATTTCCTCTTCTTTCTAACTCCTCTTTCTTGAAGTCCATGAGGGGATATTTATAGTGTCCAATAGGCGGCGGCTCTGGATCAATGTCATGAAAAAACCTAGAGTTCATCGTAGACTTCACGCTAAAGAAACGGGACGTCGATCGGGCCCTGCAATGGGTCAGGCCAATCGGCCTAAAGGGTCCCAAGCCGATCGGCCTGGGCCCTTCCTGGCCCTTCTAGCCCTCTCCTTCCTCATGCTGGCTTCCCTTGACGACCCATGTCCAAATATCCATTAAGATCTTTATACAAACCCCCTTGATTATGTCGTATTTCCTGCCAAAATACTTTATGCTTCAAAATACAACACATATGCAATAATGGGGTTATTTCAGGTGCCAAGTGGTAGGTTAGTATAAGAATAAGCATGAAAACACTAGTTAAATAGCACTAAAAGTGTGTCAATAACGAGCGTCAACAATGCCCCCACGCTTAGCTCTTGCTCGTCCTCGATCAAGTCATGCGACTATAAACTTCTCCAGCAGGATTGAACAAAGATTTTGAACTAAACCTGAGCAAGGAGTCAAGTACCTAGCCTCCAAACAAAAGATCAGAGGAGCAGCAAAGATAATCAAAGTATGGGTGTTCAAAGATTTATCTAAGCAAAGATTCCCCCACAGCTATTATTCAGAACCAAGTAACTTCAGGAATCAACTACACTTACTTTCTGGCTTTCTTTGGAGGGTTTTTCTTTCATCATAAAACCATCTCCCTGCAATAAAATTGAAACAAGAATTCTTTTACAGGTACTTACATGCGGCTCAAATGAGTGGTGGCTATCCTACTTATTTGCAAGCTCTCGTCTCTCAAAAGGTCACTCAATTATATGGTGGAGCTTGGGTATGGCTAGCTAGAATCAACACTTATATTATCGAATTAAGAAAACTCTCTAACGGTTGCCTACCTTCTGAGCCAATGATCAGAAGAATATCCATATAATATGAGGTTTTCAAGGATGAGAAGATATAGAATGGTGGACATGTGCAAAGGCAAATAAAATAGTGACTCTGAGGCACAAGCGATGTCCTCGTCATCGGATTGCACATGGTTGGAATGAAAATCCGTTCCGAAAATAATATCATCTTTCTTTGCACTTTTCTTGATCTTCATGATAGTAAAAACTCCTCCTTTATTGCTTTCTTCCTTTTCACTATTATTTCGTTTTCTTTTTCTCAATATGTTTTCTCTTTCTTTCCTTTCTTTCTTTCTTTCTTTCATTTTTCATCTCTTTCTCCGAACCTCCTCTAAACACCACACCATAAAAATTAGTTTTAGATCCTTCCAGAGGCTTTACACAATTTTTCTACGCGTGAACCGAGGCAAAGGAGCCCCATGCTGATTGGTCTGGAGGGGACCAGGCCGATCAGCCTAGCCTCTCCTTTCCTCCCCTTTGGCTTATCTTTCTGGTGAAGCTTCCTTATCTTGTATCTTTCCTTATTTTTCATAAAACTTGACCAGAAACAAAACAGATCTGCGTATATTGGGTTGTGTTCAAGGAATAAGTAATAAAATTGGGAAATTTATGGTTCAGGTTTAGGAATTCAGTAGAAAATATGATTGTTCCAGTGAAGAAATCTCATTACTGAATTATTGACGAGGCTAGCAATCAGAGATGGTAAAAAGGATATGATCGGTGCTCAGAATTAAAGCAAACCAAGAGAGAACGATCCTAACTCAATTCAAAGCGTCAAATCTTGCTTTTGGTGGTACGAATAAATCTTTCAAGGCATTGGGTAGCATAAATAATAACTCTCAACCTGGTTAAAAGATCTTGATCAATCTTGTTTTTACAGAGGTTTTAGATAAGCAATAAAATTTTGAGTCGCCTCCAATTCAAGTCTTACTCATAAAACATAATCAAAACCAAAACACTTGATCATCATAAAGCATGGGTATTGTATAAACAAACCAATTACTAAATTCCACAACAGAGATTTAGAATTCTGGATAATGCTCATGATACAAAGTTGCAAAGACAAAATAAAAACAAGCAAGCCAAGGTAGACACTAAAAACACTCGCACCATCCTCGAATTTTATTCATGCTTCTTCTCACAAAGACGCTAAAGTAGCGATCTAGTCCTAAGTCTTCCCAGAAGCTTAAGAAGACTACTACTTTATCTACTTTTAATTGAAATAAAAACACTAATTTAGACTCTCACACGACTCGACTCGACCAAACTAGATCCAAAAACTTGTACAAGTGATGATCTCCCCCCACCCCACGCTTAAAATCTACGACGTCCTCATCGTAGCCACATGAAGTACAAAGGGAAAGGCGCTCGCAAACACACTAGTGATGCTACCCGCACTGCTTGCATACCGGATGGTTGCTGCTTCCTTCGCCATGAGCTCTATTCTTCCTCTTGTTGCCACATATCCCGAAGAGCTTTCTCATGTTCCTCTACAAGAATTTGAATTCATCCTCCTGACAGTGATCATTGTCTTCTACCTTCTGATCCAGACCGTACAAGGCTTCCATGATGTCGCCGATGGTGTTGAAGAGGTAATAGATGTTCTTCTTACAAGCGGTACAACACGTATGATAATGCTCGTCTAGTTCATGCTCCTCTGATTCTGGCTCGTCGTCTTCGAGATCTTTTTTTTTGCCCGATAAGTGGCCATCTTGCTCCTTACTCTCCTTCTTATCTTCACCCCAATCCCAGTACGTGTTGTCATCTTCTTCATCATCATGGCCTGCAGCACCCCACGATCTGGGGCTCCTATCGTCCTCCCAATCGCTATCACCTCCCTAGTCAGTCGGCGAGTACTCGGGCATCTTTTTCACATAGCTCTTGCGCTTGATCCCGAGGAACTTTCCTGGACGCCTTGTGGGAGCGACAACAAGCTCCTTCTTCTTCTTAGATGCTTCATCATCACTTGAGAGGACGATGAACTTGTGATCTGCGAGCTTTCCAGATGGCGTCTTGCCTCCAACGTGATGCGAGCATTACGAGCGGTCCTTGGCGGAGTTTTGGGACTCCACTCGCACCTCTTGGCTTCCATGTGAAGGGCGAAGGTGGTGACCAAAGGAGGGGATGGTGCCGATCAGCATGGGGAGGTCAGGCCGATCGGCCTAGCCTCCTCCTTTGCCGGCTGCTGCCTCCTCTCGTCTCCTGAGCTTCTGGACATCGCCATTGCACTTTTTTTTTCTGGTTTGGTGGATCTGAATTGCTTATGTAGATGCGAAAGTTTCGCCCCATACCGTCGTCTGCTTACTATGTAAAATCTTGGTTTATGTGTTTAGTAAAAAAACTAAAACCAACGACTCTTGTGAATTTTGATTTCTGAAGTTTCCAATTTCCCCGTGATAAATGAACGATACTCTTAAGATGTAGCTTAACCAAATGTGTCTTTTTTATTTTAAATATTTTTTTATATTCCAATAATAGTTTATGCTTATCAATAGAAGTCGTAAGCTCTACGCGCGCCCAAGCGCGCGCAAATTACTACTGAAAAAGAAAAGAATCAGGTGTGAAAAAGAATCTACGTACCTCCACCGTAGTCACACTGTCGACGGCGTTAGGTGAGACACCAATGGCCAAAGAATCTACGCACAGATGCTTATTGGCGCGAGATCGTGACTCTAGCTAGTTACCGAGTGATGATCGGTCGATTCCGATCCTAAGCCGAAAATGACCCACGATCCGACCGATCTGCAGGCTTGCGATGGACCTTTGTTACTCGATCTCAATCGCAAGTTCCAGGACGGCCAGTCTTTGGTTCAACGAACATGTCGACTGAACCACTTGGCCGGGAACATGGCCAGGTTCATCGGGGACGCCAGGACGAGAAATCAACCACGTCCGGGTGCGGGGTGTGAAAGTGTACTTGAACTGGTAATTAAAATTAAAAATCTTTCTTAAGACCAAAATTAAAAAAGATCGGAAAAAAATAACAATTCACGTCACTATCCGGGTGCACTAGCAGCTAGACGTGCCGCTTCCCTCTCCCCAAATCCACACCTACTTCAAATGAGGAAGATATGGGTAGAAAATTATATACTCATTAGAAATGAATAGAATAAAGTACAATTAATCAATTATATATATATATATATATATATATAACAAAGTTAATTATTCACCTCGGAGAGAGTAAAAAATGAATATTAATTATTTAAATTTAGGTGTGAATAAGGTTTGCGTGTACCCTCTCGAGTGGTGGGTTCACTGGCAACGCCGGAGAACAACGTATCCACCAATCATCACACACAGCCAGTAGTGGGGGTGGGCCAAGCAATCAGGCACCCGGCAATGCGAGCTGATGCCTGATGATGGTGCTACCAACAAACTGACTATAAAATGTCTGATTTGAAAGGGATTGGCCTCGATATTTTATTAGCTCCCCGGCTTTTGTCACGACACGTTAGCATGCGTGCCTTCTAGAAGCTAGTCCGGGTATTACCGCTAGAAAGTTCCCGAAATGAAGCATTTACCACCGGTAAAGCTCATTTTTCTTTATGATGAGTAGAACACGGTACCAACATTGACGACCGATTGGTTGGCTCCCAAAATCTGCCCTGCCAAACTAGAGCAAGTCCATAAATTTTGGCATTCGCTTGGTTGGCAATCAATTAAGTCCTATTCTAAAATTCTTGCCTAGGTTTTGATATAACATGCCCTATATTTTGGTCTACTCAAATTTTGGTATGGTAAATTTTGGACACCAACAAATCAGGCTATTATTTATCTTATCTCTTTCTCAGTTTCATTACACAGCAAGGGAGTAATTAAAAGGACTGTATATACAATGAATGTGAGCATAAAATGTATAAGTAGAAATATATTGGCATGCGTCGTGCTGGTGCATGTCGATATGCTCTCAATTAGAAGTTGGAGACAGGTTATGCTTAGGGTAGTCCCAACCCATAATATCTGTGTGTCTATACTGCCACGTAAGTAAGACATCACTTTAGAAATTACATTCTACAACCTATGATTTCTTAGTGTGAATCCTTAATTAATTCATCATCTCTCCTCTCAATTCCTCATCAATTATGAAGACACCATCTTCTTCCAATGCAAATTTAACACTATCTAGGATTTAGGTTCTCGTGCTGATACTGGGTCTTGCATGAGACCCAATTTCTTATTCTTCCAATTCTCTCTTATTTAATATATAATCTCATAAGCAAAAGATTCTATGTGGCTGCACAATGAATGCTACAGAAACCATCCTAATAGGAGGGTTGGGACTGCTCCTGCCTAACATACGGTGGCCTATTCCCCATTTGCCTAACCTGAAAATCGAAAGGGAGTGCATGACAGGGCAAACACTAGCTAGTGTTGCCTGCATCAATAATCGTCCATGATTATATGGAGGTAGCATGACTTTTTTAGGCGTCGTGTCCTAATCAACCAGAAAAGAAAGCCAACCTAATCGCTATGGGCCGCAACCACCGATGCGACTATGCGAGTATATGGAACCCGTCGCTACTCCCCCACTATATATCGTGGAGTCTGATGGCAATCCAACGGCAGACGAGATTTGCAGCGCAGACTGAGCGAGTACTTGGCAGGCCGATCAGCTCGTTGATAGCAAGCTCACTCGTCAGTAAGTAGCAATCAGGATGGCGTCGGAGAAGAGCAAGATCCTGGTGGTCGGCGCCACCGGGTACCTGGGCCGGCACGTCGTCGCGGCGAGCGCGCGGCTGGGCCACCCGACCCTCGCGCTCGTCAGGGACACGGCGCCGTCCGACCCGGCCAAGGCGGCGCTGATCAAGAGCTTCCAGGACGCCGGCGTGACGCTCCTCAAGGGCGACCTCTACGACCAGGCCAGCCTGGTGAGCGCCGTCAAGGCCGCCGACGTGGTCATCTCCACGCTGGGGTCGATGCAGATCGCCGACCAGACCAGGCTCATCGACGCCATCAAGGAGGCCGGCAATGTCAAGGTCCTTCCTTTTTCTTTAATTTGTTCTTGCTTGAGCGCCTTCTCATGAATGCCGCCATCAATGTCTTTCTTCCGGCATGCTCGTTGTCACTAGATAAAAAGCTAAATGAGATGGATATGCAGAGGTTCTTCCCGTCGGAGTTCGGGCTGGACGTGGACAGAACGGGCATCGTGGAGCCGGGCAAGACCATCCTGTCCGGCAAGGTGGCGATCCGGCGCGCCACCGAGGCGTCCGGCATCCCCTACACCTTCGCCGTGGCCGGGTACTTCGCGGGCTACGCGCTGCCCAGCGTCGGGCAGCTGCTCGCCCAGGGACCCCCCGCCGACAAGGTGCTCATCCTCGGCGACGGCAACGCCAAGGCCGTGTTCGTGGAGGAAGGCGACATCGGGACGTACACGGTGCTCGCCGCCGCCGACCCCCGCGCCGAGAACAAGACGCTGTACATCAAGCCGCCGGCCAACACGCTGTCGCACAACGAGCTCGTGGACCTGTGGGAGAAGAAGACCGGCAAGACGTTCGAACGCGTGTACATCCCCGAGGAAGCCGTGCTCAAGCAGATCCAAGGTCAGAACGTGCCTTGCTGCCTCGATCGATCATCGTGGAATCGATGGCGTGGTTAACAATTGTTTCTTTCTGGTGCAGAGTCGCCGATGCCGCTGAACATCATCCTGGCGATCGGGCACGCGGCGTACGTGAGGGGGGAGCAGGCAGGCTTCGAGATCGATCCGGCGAAGGGGGTGGACGCAAGCGAGCTGTACCCCGACGTCAAGTACACCACCGTCGATGAGTACCTCAACAGGTTCCTTTGAAGAAGACGGCGCGCGTGACGTGTGGTTGGTTGTTGGTGCTTTGCCTACTGTCACCTGTACTGCTGAAGCACAGCATGCGCGATAGTACCATGTGTCTCTGATCGATCGAGGGTACCTGCACTGGCCAGGTCCCGTCAATTCCACGCCAATAAGATCCGATCCCTTTCGTGATCCAGTTTGTTGCATTGGTATGTACCACGACTTTTGTAATGGATGGTCCATTTCTTAAGTAATCTCCTGGTTGATCGGTCGGCTT